>NC_090248.1:6435790-6470977 GCF_037325665.1 Littorina saxatilis | reverse complement strand
GATGCTTGGGTCGGAGGGGCTGGGAGGAGAGAGAAAGCAGAGGATGAGATCGGGGATAGGGGCATTTGGAGAAGTTGAATTTACAATGAGACAATGAATTTCTATTAAAATGATTGTCCTTTTGATAGTGTCGGACAATTGTACTGTAGGGGGGAAAGAGAAAGGAGGGGGAGGGATTGGGGAACTTGGTGAAGAGTAGATTAATGTTTCAAGTGGAAAAGTCCTGTGATTCATCCATTTAACTGTGCCGTTCAGGATGTTGATGCTTTTAACAGTCATATTGTTCACAGGTGGTGGCCATGTTTTCTTTTCTCATTGTACTTTACTGGCTGCATTACTAACACTGGGTAGCATTACCCCTTCTTTTGGTAATGTCATTTTTGCTGCAATATTTTTTTGTGACTTTTTTCACAGCAAAATACATACTGTATGCTTGTACATGTATTGTTTTTTTGGTGCAGACACAGATTTTGCAAATGAATAGCAGTTTAGTACTTCTTTCTCACACTAATAGTACAATGTAACAACTTTTTTTTTACCAAAGAAAAGACAGACATGTGTACCTTTGCGTTCTATGTTAGTACAAAAGCAGGTTTTGCTGTGTCTATCAGTATGAACAGATGTTTAGTGTACAGTTCTAGTTCACTATCCCTTTGTGTGTGTTTATGTTAGTGTGTGCCATGTATTTTGTAAGCTAATATTTCATTTATCTTCTGAGCTAGCAGGCCACCCCCTAAGCCGACTGTGAAGTTATTTTGTGGCTGGAGCTAGGCCACTGAGGCTCACTGGTGTGATAAATAATTTGCTATTTATCCACCTGCCACTCTGTAAACAGACGCTGTCAGACTCAGAGAGAGAGAGGTACAGACATACAATGCCAGAGACCTACATCGGTCGCTGAGTGAGAGAGAGAGAGAGAGAGAGAGAGAGAGAGAGAGAGAGAGAGAGAGAGAGAGAGAGAGAGAGAGAGAGAGAGAGAGACTTAGACTTAGACCATTTTATTGACATAAAGGGTAAACATTTTAAGCCAAGGGCCTTATCTTACAATGTGCCCTTTTCATTCACACTAACACATCCGCACGCATATATATATATATATATACGCATATACTAAGTGCCAAAAGGTGCGCACGAAAAGCGGACAAAGGGGCTAAAAAATAAAAGTTGACAAACACGAGTGATATTGTGATTTTTGTTAAGACAACAGATGCTGGAACCCAATTACGAAAAGAAAAGATAAATTTACCCAAATGATTTTACAAATAACGATAATTTTGTTCGTTATATCATTCAAAACGGCACTGAGTCATAGCATTAAGGTTATCTCGCACGTTTTTAAAGCTAGGGCTTTGAAACTTGGCACACAACCAAAGTATAATGACCTCCAGATATGGTGCACATCACATTAAACAACATTGAATTTCAAGGTCACAGCGAGGTTAAATTTCCTTTGCAAACTGGAGAATTGTCGTTGTCACGTCTTACATGTTTTAATACTAGATCAGTTAGACTTTACATACTTCACATACTTTCAGCATTTTTATAAAACCTCATTAAAAGTGACCTGCTGGTTAATCTTTGTCAAAGTTCAAGGTCACAGCGGGGTCACATCTGGACCAAATGTGGAATATTTTCAATTTATTCAGCGCGTTTATAGCACGAGCTTTGAAAATACACACAGTTCTAGTGTATAATGTTCACACACGATTAAAGTCTGGTTGAAAAAGTCAAGGTCACAGCAGGGTCGCGTTGAGGTCAAACATATACATTTTTCAATGAGGTTTTCTCATATGTTTTTGAAGCTAGGGCCTTGAAACTTGGCACACTACGCAAGTTAAATTAAACCTCATCAAATTCCAAGGTCACAGTAAGGTTAAAGATCCTTTAAGGATATTTTCTAAAAAAGGTGACCGCCTGGTTAATGTTTGTCAAATTTCAAGGTCACAGCAGTGCCATCTGGCTTAAACTTTGAAAAATTGTCAATTTCTTCAACTAGTTTTATAGTGTTTGAAGTCATTCACACATGATGAAAGTCTGGTTGATAAAATTAAACGTCAATGTCGCAGCGGGGTCGCATTGAAGTCAGACACATACAATTGTCATTTTCACGAACGCCTTTTAAGCAACACCTTTGAAACTTCACACATTCCAAAGTTTTGATGTTGTTTGGTTATAATCAAAGTGTGGTCAATTTCCATGATTGAGAGCATTCAGAGGGGTCAAGTTGAGGTCACACAAAAAGTGATAATCTTTATAAGACTCACGTTTGCTGCTATTGCTCACTTGACATTGGTGAAAGTGTTTATTTTATAATTGTTGATCTTGATGTTTTGACCAATTAATATTACCAGGATCAACCATACCAGATTTCAAAGTCCAGAAGTTGTCAAACCTCAAACCTGTTGGAAGTTTCAAAGATTTAAGCATCAACAAATTTCTATTTGATTTGACCTTAAATAACAGATTTGACCTTAAATCTTAAAACAGATCAACCAGACTTTGGTTTTATATAAATTGAAGTTCAATACAATTTCCTTTTTTTGTTACCCAAACCATAACGCCACTTTGACCTTGACATTTGACTAAGGTCGACCAGACTTGGTTCATGTTTGCTGGTGTTGTCCATTTGTAAATGTACTGATATCTGAAATATGACATGACTTATGTTTTGTCGTTCCATGCTACATGCAGTGTCCGAACAATCTCATTTTTACCCACACGAGACCCTGCTATGACCTTCACATTTCTCAAGGATCAACCTTGAATTCTCCATGTTGAACAATCATTAAGCAAAAGCGTTGTTTGAAGTTTGAAGGTTCTAGCTTCAAAAATCTCTGAAAAAATATGTTTCATCCGTTTTCTGAACCACATGTGACCCAGCCGTGACCTTGAAATCTGACAAGGGTCAACAAGACTTTTACCATGCATGGGGGCGATTAAACCCCAAATGTGTGTGAAGTTTCAAGGTTTCAACTTAAAAAACGTCTGAGAAAAATATACATTTTCCTTTTTGGACAATGTGTTGCACGCAAGACAACACGACAAACGCTCGTGTTATCATTCTTTTACTTTAAGGTCGACTTGCGTGCCCGCTCTTTCGCTAATCTCAATTAAAATTCATCTTAGAAGTTCGGTTTTATTACGCTTTTAATTAAGAAGATTAAACTAAGACAACAAATAGTTAGTTTTACCCATTAAACTCGATAAGGTAGTGACATTTTATGTTGAACGCAAGAAGGTGTCGCACGCAAGATCTGAAAAGATGTTGACGACATAATTTCAACACTTGATAGCGCAATCGTGGTTCGTGATTTCTTCACAAATTTTGAACACAGAATGTGTCACGTGGTTCCGTAAATGAAGTAGATATTTGTACATGTAAATTTTGTTTTTAAAAGAAAATAACCGTTAATTACCGAACATTTTGTCGCACGCAAGATATGACGAAATTTTCAAATCGTTTTCAAAAATGCTGTTCAAAAGTTCTGCAGTCTTTGCTGGATTACTTGAAAGACAGCAGTTTGATACACCGTTATCGCTTGACGTGTCGACATCAATTCCAGAGTTTTTGAAAAAGAAATTTAGTAAATATCTGCGATTGAAAAATGTATGCCGTGATGACGAATCATCTTGCGTGCGACACCTTAAAATTCGGTTATCGAAAAAAAAAAATTCTCTCGAGATTTAGATTTGACGTTTGGTCTCGTCTGTAAAGCGATGTTTCAGGCATTCAATCAAACTAAATGCAATTCATTTGTGCTTCTTGTTATTTTTCTGTGGCATATTCAAAACACGAGGTATCACGATGTCCTTTTTCAGATGGCCGGTTTTGGCGTTATTTTTGACTTTAAACAAAGATAACTTCAAAACCGTTCAAGTCAGACACACGAAATTATGTCCACTATCTCTTCGCACATTCATCCACACACACACCAATTTTCAGCAGACACACGTTTTTAGAAACATTTTTATTGTAAAACAAAGTCGTCTTCTGTTCTGTGAGCACCTTTTGGCACTTAGTCATATACATAACATAATATAATGAATTCATTTAGGCATAACATGTAAATGTACAGTAAATAAGCATAAGCGTTATTATATCCCCTTGGGTACAGTTTTATAACATTATTGGCACATGTAAACAGAGAGAGAGAAAGAGATTCTTCACAGGCACAAGTATACATACATGTACATCTGGAAACAGACGTCTGTATTTAATTTGAGCATTGATCGGCAGAGTGAATGAATCCAGCAGGGCCTGTGAGCTCCGTAGGTTAACATACATTTTCGAAATAAAAACAACACAGGCAACCCCCAGGAATGTCTACTCTTAAATCATTCGGTACACTGTATACATGTATTCTTAATCCCCACACCCAGACTGACCACCACCGGTACCATTTCCTCCCCTGACCAACTAATATGCCGTAAGCTGACCCGGCAGCGGATTAGTGTAATGACCATGTTGGTCTTGGCTTTTAGGGGATCACCCTATCATAGAGCCGGGAGAAAATACCCCCCGAACTATGGCACTTTTTGACTTGGGCACCGAGCCTTTCCCGGGCTAATCCCATTACCCTAAAGGAGATACGATCTTGTTGTGGGTTGGGAGAGAAGTGGGATTGCATTGTTCGGCATTGACATGGTCTTTCTCCTTGGAGTTAAAGCGTGAGAATGGGTGTGGTAAAGAGTGTATAGTACAAATACTTGGTAGCACTTTTGGGATTTCTATCCTGTCGCGAAAGTATCCATATAAGCGATCGTATTGTGAGCGTTAGAGAGGAGTGAGAGAACTTTGTACGGCATTGACAGAGTCTTTCACTCTTCACTTCCAGAGTGACATTGTTCCGGATTGAAAGGGTCTTTCTCCTAAGAGTTAAAGGCTGACATAGTCCTATTTAATTAGTTTAATTTCTTCCAGGGCTTTTCCCATCTGAATTATGAATTAATTAATGAACGCTACGAATATGGCAGCCTTTAAAGCGTGAGGATGGTTGTTGTAAAGAGAGTAGTACCAATATTTGGTAGTCCTTTCGGGATTTCTACCCTGTAACGAAAGTAGAGATCTAAGCGACTGTATTTGGGCGGAAGAGAGGAGTGAGTGAACAATCATTGTACGGCATTAACAGGGTCTTTCTCATTGGAGTTACGTGAGAATGGTTGTTGTAAAGAGTAGTACCACTTCCAATACTCGGTAGTACTTTTGGGAGTTCTTTCCTGTCACGCCGAAAGTAGAGTGGGCGGAAGAGAGGAGTGAGGGAATATTGCACGGCATTGGAAGGGTATTTCTCCTCTGAGTGTGACATTCTATTCAACATTGAAAGGGGTTTTCTCATTTAAGCGTGACATTGTTCGTCTGTATCCTCAAAACATCGGAGCTCTATACGATTGTTTTAGGGGTGGAGAAGAGGAAGGGGGATATTGTTCGGCGTTGATAGCGTCTTTCTCCTCAAAGCACGCACATTCTTGTAAAAAAAATAGTGTTTAGGGGTGTCTTTCCAGTCACGACCGAGAAGATACGATCGTGTTGTGGTTTGGGACGAGAAGATACGATCGTGTTGTGGTTTGGGACGAGAAGATACGATCGTGTTGTGGTTTGGGACGAGAAGATACGATCGTGTTGTGGTTTGGGACGAGAAGTCACCCGTGGGCATTCTGTTCAGCATTGAAAGGGTCTGTTTTCAAAGTGTTAGAATTTTGGTGGAAAATAGTAAATTGTACTTAGACTTAGTTTTAGGGGTTCTTTCCAGTCGCGAAAGAGGAGATACGATATTTTTTCTGGGGGGAGGGGGGGAGAGAGAGAGAGAGAGAGAGAGAGAGAGAGAGAGAGAGAGAGAGAGAGAGAGAGAGAGAGAGAGAGAGAGAGAGAGAGAGAGAGAGAGAGAGAGGGGGAGAGAGAGAGGGAGAGAGAGAGAGAGAGAGAGAAAGAGAGACTGGAGAGAGAGAGAGAGAGAGAGACATTGTTTGGTATTGAAAAGGTCTTTCTTTTTAAAGTGTGACATTGTTCAACTTTGCAACGGTCTGACTTCTTAAAAGGTGTGTCTGGTTGTGGAAGAAATTGTAATGAGATGATTATTACAACACACGACCGTAGCCTGTTATTGAACTCAAAGGTTCCATCTTTCCCCCTCATACTCAAGGAAAGAGAAAAGTGAAAAAGAGTGTGGCACTTATACTTTATAGGGTTTCTTTCCTGGATGTACGTGATTATGAAAAATACGATCGGCCGTAGTCTACCATTGAAAGGGTCTTTTCTACGTACTAAGCAGAAAGCAAGAGGATCTAGCGGAAAAAGTTGTTTTATCGACTGATTTGTCCTCTACATTTTTTCATATCATGAGATGGTGGCCATTTTTGGGGCATTGTTTATGATGAAAGGGGTCTTCTTTTCATTGCAGGACAACTGAGGCAGAAAGCATTTCGCTTTGATAGGGCTTTTCCTCAACGTGTGAGATTAATGAAGCGCAATATTGCACTGGAAGGGTCAGTACGGCGAACGTGTGTTTTATTGTTCAGAACTGAAAGGCATTTTCAAGGGAATTTGCGATGTCAAGTGTCCGAGAGTGGTTGAGTCTGTCCGAGTGAAACCTGCCGCTTGTTTTTCTTCTGGCTTGTGTCGCATTGTAAAGCTGCCACTGACTGGTGTGAGACGATATAATCGTCTTGTTGGTCACACAATTATAACAGTTGAATGGTTATGGACGCTATTATGACAACATTGAACTCATTAACATGCGGCACGTGAAATATTGACGGAAAGTATTGCTGTCGCACAGAGGGATTGTGAACACGACATGTGTCACGCTGCTTTGCTTGTTTTTGTTCACCATCAGCGTGGGTCACATTGCTGTGTCGACCAAGTGTCATGCTCAGCTTCAAATTTACCTGGAATGGCTTTGTTGCGTCAAACTCAAAGAGATTTGTCCCGTCAAATGACTGTTTGAAATCGATGCAATAGCTGTCATTCAGTTCTTCCTGCAGTAACTTGATCGTTGGATTTGAAGGAACCGAAATGACACTGGCAACGACTACTTGCCGCTCGGTTGTTTTAGACAGATGTTTATATATATAATATATATATACAATATAATGTTATGACCCGGTGTTAATGAGACTTTGTTTAACAGGATGGGTTGAGATAATGACCGGTTTTCGTGAGAGCCCGGTTTGGCAAACAGCTGCAGCGCGATTACTGCGTATTTTACTGCGTATTTCTTGTGTGGCATAAACTTGCTATACCTTTTGACAGAAGATCTTCAAGCACTGTCTTTTGAGTACAGTTAAACTTTGAGGACTTTCTCTTTATTGAATGATTTCCAGATCTTGACAGAAAACCACTCACTCTGTTGTTACCATCACGTGCAAGTTGAAGTATTTAAACGATAACTTTGTGATGATTTCTGTACTGTACGAAGTACTGACTCGCAGAGGTTAATTTAGTCTTGAGTCGAGCGTTTGAAAATGCCTGAGCCTGAAGGCGGGTGTAACTTACACCTCTTGGTATCAGTCTGCCTTAGAGATGAGGAGGACAGTTTGCGGGATGGCCAGAATAGCGCGCTGCATTTTCCTGCATAGAACTAAAGCGCGTCTGCCGCGACGGTGCCTGAGCTAAACATTGGCGGGC
Organism: Littorina saxatilis; assembly: GCF_037325665.1. Taxonomy (NCBI): domain Eukaryota; kingdom Metazoa; phylum Mollusca; class Gastropoda; order Littorinimorpha; family Littorinidae; genus Littorina; species Littorina saxatilis. The sequence goes on along the minus strand of NC_090248.1, from coordinate 6,463,353 downwards.
ACTGCTCACAGCCCGGCACACGGCACTGTAAACATTCCCCGTCCCTTCACCTCTCTCGCCACCACCCGCCCTACCCTTGGTCTCATGCCTGAATTGCCGACGAGTCCAGAGTATTTTATGGAATATGTCACAAAGGGGTTTATGGTGTGGCATGCAGAGTCATTATGAAAAGGACAGCAATACTTTGTTGGTCACCAACAAGATTAAGTCTGCCGATGTTTATGTCTGGGAAAAACATTTAACAATAGGCAACACATAAACAAGAAGGAACAGGAGGTTATAGAGTACAGTGTCCCTTGAGCTCCCTCTTTCAGCAGAAACTTCACAGATCCCCGCGATACGCAAACAGTCTTTGCCGTGATTCAGAGCTTCTGAAGCTCTCCTTCCAAAGTAGTCTCCTTCTTTAGTTTATGGTCAGCGGGATTTGTTTTTTGTTTGTTTTGTTTTTTGCTTAACGCCCAGCCGACCACGAAGGGCCATATCAGGGCGGTGCTGCTTTGACATTTAACGTGCGCCACACACAAGACAGAAGTCGGAGCACAGGCTTCATGTCTCACCCAGTCACATTATTCTGACACCGGACCAACCAGTCTTAGCACTAACCCCATAATGCCAGACGCCAGGCGGAGCAGCCAATTTTAAAGTCTTAGGTATGACCCGGCCTGGGTTCGAACCCACGACCTCCCGATCACGGGGCGGACGCCTTACCACTAGGCCAACCGTTAGTTAGTTAGTTAGTTAGTTAGTTAACTGTTGCTTAATGGGTCCAGCGGACCATTTAGGCCAAATCAGGACCCCGGTCAGCGGGATGAGACTGAGAGTGAGAGAGAAATTCTGATTGAAGTCTTTACTAACCGAAAGGATAGCATGTTGATAAACATTAAAAGACATTTTTTACTGAACTGTTCAGCCACTCAGTTTTGTATGTAAGTATGCGATTAGTTTATTTGCTGTGAAAGTTGGAACCTTCCTCGTAATTTTCCAGATTTTCAAATAACATGTGATAAGTTATCTCAGTCCATTTTAAGCCTCCCTCTTTTTTGAGAACTGATTACCTGAGAATTTTGGAGGTTAAAAGGGAGCCGGGGTGGGAGGGATTAGTTTGTATGACTTAGAGAAAAAGCGCCCCTAACAGTAACAGAGTTAGAGTTTACAATGATGTGGAAGTACTATAATCGTTTCCACGCGGTTATCTCCAATACCTTACATTTTACTTGTAGTTCCGTGTTAGGCCCCCCCAAAAAAATTGTCTGTTTCTGGTAACATGGCTAAAAAAATAGGGTCGGTAGGTCGGCTTTTTTTTTTTTTTTTTTTTTTTCCCCAAATGTAGACCAATAAAACTAACTTTAAAAATCGTGCAAAGAGACTGGATTCACTATACATAGAGACAAGACACTCAACACATTACAAATCGTCAGCGGACTTTCGTTTTCACACGTTTTTGTTGTTCATTTTCTCACCCTGTCCTTATACCACCAAAACAAAAATAAAAAAATTTGAGTTTGGAAAAAAAAAGTTTAGGGTCGGCGCCGAAATTTAGGGTCGGTCGGGTGACCAGAAACAGACAATTTTTTTTTGTTGGCCTTATCCTTCTAGTACCCATACAGCAGTTACCACATTCCCTAATCCAGTCGTTAGAAATTCTACCCCGGAAGCAGATTGAAGATGACTTTTCTACGGTATCCGAACCATCTAAGAAGGGGTGCGTGTTTAAAACCCTATCACCTGCCAAATCGCCAGGTAATTAACCTCGGCTTGCAGATGTCCGAACCGATCGTGTGTCGCTCCGCTGGTCCACCTTGAATCGCTGCAGGGGTCTTGGTGGTGATGCTGTTGATGTTGTTGTGTCGTGTCTTATTCGGGTGTCAGGATTGATGGAGCTTGTCTCTGTGTCAGTGGTGTCACGGTGAGCCTGCAGCTGTTAGGCCAAAAAAAAAATAGGTATCTTTACGGTAACATAGGCCAAAAAATAGGGTCGGTAGGTCGGTATTTTTTTTCTTTCAAAAATCCATATTTTTACGTTATTTTGCCAAAAAAACAAGATTTTTGTTTTTTTTCCCAAATGCCAAAAAAAAAGTCTAGGGTCGCGCGAAAAAACTAGGGTCGGTCGGGTTACCGTAAACAGACCAATTTTTTGTGTGTGCCTTATCTGTCTTCGTTTGATTGTCTGCCGTTGGAACTGTGTTGTTTTGACTGCGTTGCGCACATTACCAACCCCACTGATTAGGCTGGGGGGATGCTTGCTTGCTTCTTTTTAACGTCCCTTCCACGGATATATGGCTATCCGGGACCGTCTGATTAGTGGAACAGAACGGAATTTGATTTCACCCTTGAAAGCTGTCATTCAGTCTTACTGTATACACGATCGTATTGATCCGTCCACGCTCTCACGTGGTATAAGACCATCCTTTCATCTTGGACACATACCAACATTCAATAGGTTATCTGTTTTCTTTACAGGATGAGTTGAGTGGTTTTTTGGGGCTTGTTTTTTTCTTTCTTCTTGAATGTGTAGCGTGTGAATGAAAATAATGATACTGACAGCTTATATAGCGCGAACCATATATAGTAATCTATGCTCTCCGCGCTTTACATATTAACTATGAATAAAAACATACTAATGACACTTAGGTTAATTTGCGGAAATAATTTAGCAGAGGAAACTCCTACGATGCACAGGAGGCAGCCAGGCTGTTGCATTTTGGTACGTTTCCAATGCAAACTGTGGAAGGCTGCATTTGTCCCTTGTGATGACGGGCGCTGTGGCGGGGTGGTAAGACGTCGGTCTCTTAATCGGAAGGTCGAGGGTTCGAATCCCGACCGCGGCCGCCTGGTGGGTCAAGTGTGGAGATTTTTCCGATCTCCCAGGTCAACTTATGTGCAGACCTGCTAGTGGCTTATCCCCCTTCGTGTGTACACGCAAGCACAAGACCAAGTGCGCACGGAAAAGATCCTGTAATCCATGTCAGAGTTCGGTGGGTTATAGAAACACGAAAATACCCAGCATGCTTCCTCCGAAAGCGGCGTATGGCTGCCTAAATGGCGGGGTAAAAACGGTCATACACGTAAAATTCCACTCGTTCAAAAACACGAGTGTACGTGGGAGTTTCAGCCCACGAACGCAGAAGAAGAAGAAGAAGAAGTCCCTCGTGAAAGCCAGGACAGATAATGTGGTGGTGTACACGGTTGTTTAAAAGTGCAGGAATATATATATATGTCGTGCCGAATTCACGTAATTGCCGACTTCGCGGAATCGGCAACATTTTTGCCCATTTCGCGTAATCGGCAAAACGCTGCCCATTACGCGAAATCGGCAGCGTTTTGCCGAAAACGCGTAAAGGCTTCTAAAATTTGCCCATTTTGAGAAATCAGCAGCCACTTTTTGGTTTTAAAGTTCTCAAATGCCTGAGATATCATCACACTTAGACAACTAGATACTCGAATGGATAGATATTGCAATAATCGATAAGTTATGGCAAGTTATTGCAAAAAATGTAGTTTTCGTACATTTCCGGAGTAATGCTCGACACAGACCAACATAGACCATACAAAACATAGTAGGGAGGTAAAACAATGTTAATGCAATGTTCTGGTGACACAAAAAGTAACAGACTGGCTGTCGCTTTTGCGAAATGGGCAAATTTTAGAGACCTTTCCGCATTTTCGGCAAAACGCTGCCGATTTCACGTAATGGAAAGCGTTTTGCCGATTACGCGAAATGGGCAAAAATGTTGCCGATTCCGCGAATTCGGCAATTCCGTGAATTCGGCACGACATATATATATATATATATATATGTTTAACTGTTGACGCGTGCTTCTTGTTCCTGCAATTCGCAAGTTAACGACCCAAAGGCACATTAACTTCTTGAAACACCTGCCAACGTATCGTTTAGCAGAACCACACTGAGGCTTCTGGATGCTTTCCAGGCGAAGCAGTCCGAAATGTTTACAGATATCTACGAATATTCTGTTTCAATCGTATGCTTTCTGGAAACGTGTTCCCATACTTGTCTTTTTTTTAGTTCATTTTGCGGCTGCACAGATGTAAATGAGCTGAAAATAACGACAGGTAACTTGATGGCTTTTGGCAGCTACTCAGGTTCAGTTTAGGGGCGGGAGGCTTGAAATAGAAGGTTTTAACTGAAAGTAGAAATTAACTTTTTTTTTGAAGACACCGCTAACTTGCGTAAACCGATCTCCGTCTCTCTCTCGCTCTCTCTCTCCCTCTCTCTCTCCCCCCTCTTTACCCAAACGACCCGTACACTGCTTTAGATGGGGTTTTACTTTTAAAAAAGAAAATTAAAAGAGAAGAAGACCTGTTATTTAGTCAGTGGTCGAGAGCAGTAGGAGCGTTTGTGTGGAGCAAAATTCTAATATATTGTTTGGAGCACTTCCCCGCAAGTAAACACCCCTTTCGTGAGGACATACATGCAGGAACGTGCATGTAACGCGCACAGTTAAACACGCTTCATTGTGACTGGAGAACATTGACCCGTTTTATGATTGCAACTTTTTTGTAAGTGGGGAAACAGCGTTATGCATGCCATTTACACAACATACGCATGTAACACTGTCACGTGCTCACTACTCTGCTAGTGCTCTGTCTGACCCAGTTAACATGCCTGGATGTATTTTAGAATCAGGTGTGGTGCATGCAGTAAGTGTACCAACATTATGATGCGAAAAGTACGTCATCACACATGTCGTTAGCTTAGTCTGTGAACCGTAAGAAAATAATGATCGAACTTTGGAATCCATTATTGCGCATGCAGAGAGCACAAGACATACACAATTACATCATCACATGCATGTATACAGGGTCTGCCTTTACGCGCGCAGATAGTTCTCTGCAAGCAGATAAATGTTTGAACTTCACTTATCCCGTTATCATTCAACAAACTGATATCTTGCATGATGATTTTTTTTTTAGAGAGGAGCTGAAGAAACAATCAAACTCTAGCAAGTGGTACATTCAGAAGACAAAATTCAGTCACACAAACAAACTGAAGAGAAAGAATCTAGCTTACTGCTGTATTGATTTCGGCTAAACCAATGCATTTGCATGCCGAAGTTCTTTTTCTTCTTCGTCGTTCACTCCCCTAGATCAATTGCCTTCCTGGGCTGTTGAGCTTGGTCTGCCCGTGGTTCTATTTCGGAGTTTTCCTTCTCCCAGACTGGTTACCTGCCAGGGTTGACGAGTTTATTCCTGCTTTGATTACAATCATTCCAAATGATCTCAATGCAAAACATATTCGAAAACGAGCTGATCGAAATGAGTAACATTGCACCTGCAATGACTGTACTGCGAAAACGAAGGTCGTCTGCGACTGGAGATTTCGAAGTTGAACAGCGGCGTTTCTTCACTCTCAGCTGTTGGCTTCCTCAGAAAAGTGAAAAGCGTGACTTGAAATCTAGCGGAAACCACATTCTATCTTTCCGTGTGGGTGTTGTTCTTTTGTAAAATCTCTGAAAATTCTATTTCGAAAAAGGCAGCCGTCATTATTTGGAATGCCACCTGGTCTCATACTATTTCCGGAGAAAGCGATGAGTGCGCTGATTGGCTTCTCCGTTGCACCGGAGCGAAAAAATAGAAACGTGTCCTATTCCTGCTCCGCTCCGCGCACACCACTTTCTCCACTCCTGCACCGGACGTAGCGTCATCTCTCCGCCTCTGCTCCGCTTGCTCCACCCTTGCTCCGCTTGCTCCACCTTGCTCCACCCTTGCTCCGCTTGCTCCACCTGTGTGTGAGCCCCCCTTTACGTAGACACGAAGAAGCGTATTTTGGAAAAGAAGAAGAAACCATCAACAGACAAACGTAACTCAGAATCGAACTGCTTGCTTTGTGTTAGTGGCTAATGTTCGCAAAATTGGGGGTTATGATGGATCAAATGGGAAACCCCTAGCATCATACCAGCTCGCTTTGCTGCCAGCTTTCCGCTTGAATCTCTCTCATTTCTACAGGTGGCAAAGTAAGAAGACATGTTGTGCAGACATGTATACGCTTTGCTTTTTGTCACCGAAACCACGGTACGCTCTGAATGTTATTTTGTTTTGTTTTTAAGATGGCGTATGTCAGCAGTCATTGTCGAGTTGGTTTATCAATTCAGTAATTAGTATCGACAGACGAGAAGATGAGCGTATTGATTCCTCTTTTCACAGAAACCACGAGAAACACCACCTAGGTCAGTTAACTCTTTGTCTCCCAGGTACGGATATATCCGTACCCACTCATATGGCTCTATTTGACCTGGTACGGATATATATATATATCCGCACACACAGTCACTTGACTTCAGTCGCTTCCTGTTACGTCGATCTAACCCCTGCATTCCAGCATGTTGATGCACAGTTTCTACACAGCTTCTACAATTCTGAGTGACCTGCTGCAGCACAGCTTGTCTCGGCTGAAAAAGACTTGGTCAACATAGGTGGGGTAGACAGTGTTAAAAATGGCGTCACTTGATGTACGTGCAGATTAAACAATTCAACAACTTCTACGTGATACTGATAGGTTCAGAATGGGATTATTGGCAAGCGTTCACCGATGAAGCGGGAAAATAAATTGATCAGCAGCTTTACCGAACCTAGCTTCAAGTTTGAGTATAATCTGCTTAAAAAGAAAAATAAGAAGAAAAGAATTCTACAAGCACAACACCCTAAGTGTGTTTGCAGCAATGTCAGAGTCACCATGGCATGGCAGGTTGGTTACTGGAGCTATTTTGGGGCTGATGGAAACACAAATGGCAAAGTAATTTTCAAACTGAAAACAGTTCACATTCAAGAGTTTTGATGGGTGGTGAGCGAGGAGAGGAAGCTCATTGGGGAGGGGGGGGGGGGGGGGGGGGGGGGGTGGGGGTTACCGATGAACTTAAACATACCAAATGTTTTAGGAGGGGGGGGGGGGGGGGCATGGGAGGGACAATTGACTCAAGTAGTGAATATTAACCGCAGTTTATATAATATTACTACAGACTAAGACACACTAGCGTGAAACTTCTGAGCTTACTTGTGTAGTGGGAGTTGGGGCGGGTGTGAGTGTGTGCGCGTGGTGGGGGGGGGGGGGGGGGGGGGGGGGGGGGGAACCACTGACTGAGGAACAAAAAAAGTCTCAGGTTGCCAAGTGTTGTGGCTTGCATCATAGGTAGCGCCTGCCGTGTTGGAATTCCTGGCGCCTGCTCACCAGCCAACACACTCGCTACTCATGCACAACCCACAGAGTCTAGCTCTGTATGCACAACTCACTGATTCACGTCGTCAGTGCAACGCCGGTACAGCCAGAATCGCATGCCTCCGGTGTGATTTATTGCTGCCCCTCCTTCTAAAACACTTCTTTTCGGTTGTACTCCTTACAGTACTTACTGGTACAGCAGGACCTGTTTCAAACGACCACCTGGCACCACGCCTCGACCCAGTAAAACAGTTGTCAGTTGTTGATGCACTATAATAGTAAATACCCAACAACACTCGCTGATCAACTTGAACTGATACACTTTGGCTTGTTCAAAAACTTAAGACTTAAGACCCCCTAAGACAGGAAGCCAACGGATTTTTGAAACAGGTGGTACATGTTCAGCAAGGGTTAACAATGAGATTTATTTTGAGAACGGCATACACCGTCTTACCATTCTTCTTTAGAAAACAGATCAAGTTTCCCGTCGTTGAATAGAAGAAAAAGGAAGAGAAAGACCCTTCCCCTTGACGAAAACGAGATGGGGTTGCAAGTAAAGTGATGCCAAACATGTTAGTTCTAACGATGTTTTGCACTCTAAATGCTGTGACCATGCAGTCAGTATTTACCCCCCCCCCCCCCCCTCCTATCTCTTCCCCCCCCCCCTCTCTCTCTCTCCCCCCCTCTCTCTCTCTCTCTCTCTCTCTCTGATTGTCATTGTCATTGTCATTGTCATTGTCATTGTCATTGTCTCCCTCCCTCTCTCTTCATTTTGATACATGTTCCGCTTTACTAGCTAAGTGTGTGCATGTCTACATGAACATCAATGTCACGTGGACTCAGCCATCGCTTGCAGCACAGCGGGGATGAGCTGATAAGCTTGATAAGTCCATGTTGGCAATAGTCATGCTTCACAGACTTTAAATTACTGAATAGTCATTAATTTTCTAGCTGAAACGCAGCCTCGTTGTCGGAGAAACTATGGGATTTGATTTGATTTGATTTGCTGTCAGTGTCAAATGTAGTCCTCAATTCACTTAGTGAAGCGCAGCCTGTTCTCCGTGGAAACTCTTGAAATAGACACTGAAGTTAATTTTTACACTGAAGCAGTTTACTTCGACCTCATACTCATTTTCATGGTATCTTGAAGTGCTCGATCTAGTCGTTAATTCACTCAGGGAAACCCAGCTGGAATTGCAGAGGCGTCTCCGGAAGTACATTATGAGTTAAAGTTTAAAGGCACAGTGCAGCTCACAGCCTTCGTTTTGCGTTTTTGTTGCAGCTGAGTGCATTTACAGTTAAAAAATCCTCCTATGGTAGAAAAACAAACCCAAAACTACCCAACGACGACATCTGTGAAGCTCGACAGTTTCTTGTTCACGCGAGTGCATAAATTAACCTAGTTATTACGTGGTGTTTGGTCGGAGTTCGATTCAACTGAGTGATTCCGGCCTCCATTTTGTTTTACACAAACTCATGATGACGTCTGACATAGTTTGCTAGTGACGTGTCTTTTTGTGTATGATGTGGTGATCTACCTGATCTAAATTTAGATCCAAAAATAGGTCAAGACCAGCCGGGTCCGAGTACGAAATTAATTCGTAAAAAAATCGCAGTTCTTGACTCTTTGGGTGCAAGTCAATGAAACTTGGTAGTTCTTCTAACGGATAGCTGCCTGAGGTATGACTAAAAGCCCCAGGGGCTCCGTGCACCTGGATTTGACAAGTTCAGTACCTTTAAGTTAAAGGTAGGCACTTGAGCAGTTCGCTTCGACATAATCGCATACTCAATTTCATGATGACAGTGAATTGCTCGATCCAGTCGTAAATTGACTGAGCGAAACACAGATGGTATTGCCGAAGAAAACTCAATGAAGATGCGTCTTGAGCAACAGGCTGTGTCGTAAACACGGAAGGTTTTTTTTTTTATCTGCGCAGCTGTTGTGTTCTAGAAACTGCTCGTATGTTTGTTTGTTTAAAGATTCATAACATCTCGTGTAAGCCATCTTGTTCTGTGCAGCTGTTCTAGAAACTGCACGCTTTTTTGCTTAGGTTAAAATAAAATAGCTTCACGTGTAAGGTATCTTCGTTTTTGTAAATTATGAACAATGTTTCGTCTCGGCTTTTACATGAGATACGAACTTCTTTCCGCTGGAATACGTACCAAAACCAATAGCCTGAATTGGGTGACTTGATTGGCTGAATTAGTGTCATAACTGATAGCTCTGCCAATCACCATCTCAGATCGGGTCAGGCTTTTGCATTGGATAAAACGATCCCTCCACTTGGTCACATAATACAGATCAACACCCTGACCGCATGCCGTGGTGGGTTGTCACTTTTGGATAAATCATTTCTTAAAAAGCCACTGGTTGCATTTGCAAAACCAATAAATCAGAATAGTCCGAATAGCCTTGCCAGATCTGTGACGGCAAGCCGAACTCTTTTCGCGAGTAGGAATGTGCCTTTTAGCTCGTATACAAGTCGCTTGTTTCGTACACAAAGCCTCTGAGAAAGAAAGAAAAAGAAACTAAGTTACTACTAAGCCTACCTACATTGTTTGCAAGACCCAGGGGTCGAGTGTTTTATAGCCAGAAGATATTCAAGATGACAGAAACCATTTTGTACGCTGCTGTGTGGATGTTTACAGCTCCGCTCTCCGATGGGTGATGCTTTTTCGCACCTGTAGACATGTAAAGAGAGAGAGAGGGTGTGTCAGTTTTTACCTCATCGTTTACCACCTTGCGTTGTGGAGGGCACTGTGTCTGTCTCTGAAGCAGGTAGATGTATGTATACAGAGAGAAACAGGCAAGGGGGTTGCAAGCAGTTTGTGTACTGGGCATGGCCCCATAACTCTGCAAGTGTGTGTTGTGTTTTGAGAGACGCGGGTGCACTTAACTTTTCCCTATGTAAAACCTGCCGCGGGTGTGAGAATTATCTTTCAGGTATGTGTCAGGTTTAACATTTTTGTTGAGTTTTTATTTTCGTAATGCATTTCAGGTACAGTGATGGAGTTTGGGTGTTGGTGGAATTATTCTTTCTCACTGTCTCTGTCTCTCGCGCGCGCTCTCTCTCTCTCTCGCTCTGTCTCTCTCCCCCTCTCTCTCTCTCTCTCTCTCTCGCTCTGTCTCTCTCCCTCTCTTCCCCCCTCTCTCTCTCTCCCTATATGTGTCTCTCGATCCCTCCCTTTCTATTTCTCTCCCCCCCTCTCTCCCTCTCTCTCTCTCCCTGTCCTTATCTGTGCCTCTCGATCCCTCCCTTTCTATCTCCCCCCTCTCGCTCTGTCTCTCTCCCCCCCTCTCTCTCTCTCCCTATCTGTGTCTCTCGATCCCTCCCTTTCTATCTCTTTCCCCCCTCTCTCTCCCCCCTCCTCTCTCTCTCCCCCTCTCTCCCCCTCTCTCTCTCTCTCTCCCCCCTCTCTCTCTCTCTCTGTCTCTCTCCCTCTCTCCCCCCCCTCTCTCTCTCTCCCTGTCTGTGTGTCTCTCGATCCCCCCTTTCTATTTCTCTCCCCCCCTCTCTCTCTGCCTATCTGTGTCTCTCGATCCCTTCCTTTCTATCTCTCTCTCCCAGGTGTGTGGCTCAATGCATGTGTCTTGATCTGTTTTGGGTCGCCAAGGTACTTGCAATTCCTTTCATAAAAATATTTGTTTTGCAAAAAATAAACGACCTTTCACTGTTAACCACATTTTATTAAACCCACAAGCTCTACATTTGAGAGAAAACAGCAGTGGACTTAAAACAGGATTCCAGAAACATAAAACAAGTGTCAAATAACATAAAACAGGACTCCTACTTTATCTAGATGGCTTAAACTCAGTTTCCAGGAAGCTGGATTCATTCTACTCTCACAGCGCAGTTCTAACAAGACACCAACCAGAAGACAGGAAAACAAGACAACCAAAAACATAAAACAAGACGTAGACACCTACCAGAAAACATAAAATTAGAGAAAAACCGAAACTCAAACAAATTAAAACAGGACTCCGACCACAAGATAGTGTCACTTCGTAGGTCACACGCTGACAACGTAAAACAGGTCCAGACGAAATTAAATCAGGCTTAAAAACCAAACTCCATAAACATAAAACAAGACATCAACCTGACGACATAAAGCCAGCCTCAAGGAAACTGAGAGTCACTTTATAGGTCAACGCTCTATTCTTACGAGGATGACTCACGCGCGTGGACAAGCGATGGGAAAGTGTGTGGCTGCGCACCTTGGCTACTGGTGCTGTATTGATCTGGTGCGACCCGGAATTTCTCTGCTTCTGCTGCTAGAGTTCAAGCTGGCTTCTTGTTGCTGGTATTTGAGAGCCTGTGGACTCTGTGTTTGACTCACCGCATGGAAGGCTGTTGAACAAGATGAAGGTCGTGGTTGGGGAGAAAATTGTGGTCTTAGTTTTACAGACAAACCTGCCCTTGCGGCGACCTCTCGGAAGCGACCACCTGCCCACCAGGGCCAATCCGACAAGTTGTTTTTCTTTATTATTCAACTTTCCATAGCAAGCACCTGTCTATAACGACAAGCAAGAGATGGGCCAAACGGGGTGGTTATTGACAGGTTCGACTGTACTGTAGTATTGACTCGGTGACTTGATTATTTCATTTTATTGTTGTTAGGTGATGGAATTCGATTTGTTTATGGGCTTGATTGTGTACTCCCCCATTCGCCAACCCACCCAGCTTGATCTTCATCGTATCAGCTTTTTTTGTGTGAAAAGTCAAGCTACCTGAACATAAAAATAATTATAAAAAATTATATCGACAAGCTAAACAAAAAACTTTATATCGACAAAATAAGTCGTACAGTTATTTAGAAAGAGTTGGAATGGACTTAACTGAGTAAATATCTTTATGTACACTCGCCATTGCACTATGTGCTGGTCAGGGAGACATTGGTACTTGCAAACTTATCGTGTGTGTATTACACGGATTGATTTCTATGTAAGTTATAGTTCAATGGTGGGTGACCTTTAGAAGACACATCGTGCAATTCAACCCACAAGTATCAGATTTCATCCACGTGAAATTCGATATTTTAGAAATCAAGGATCAGCAGAGGGGAATCAAAGTTTGAGGGTTCAGGTTTGAAATTCCACACGATGACTGGTGCTGCCCTGCTGTCACAAATCCCTTTGCCGCGTTCAAGACACTACCTACATCTGAGAGAGAGAGAGAGAGAGAGAGAGAGAGAGAGAGAGAGAGAGAGAGAGAGAGAGAGACAGAGACAGAGACAGAGACAGAGACAGAGAGACAGACAGACAGCGAGACAGACAGCGAATGAGAGAGATGATGGAACTTTATTTTTCAAGGATAGAGGTTTAAGGCGACGCCTTTTCTTACAACCGGTCCTTACTTCTAATACAAATATCTAATAAATGATAAACAAGTAAAGCAACATGACAAATAAACAAAGTAAACGAACGAACCAGCAAACAATCGACAAGTAAGCAAACAAGCAAATAAACATAAACAATAAAATGGCAAAGTAAGCAACATACAAATCGAAAGCGAAACATGCAACATGTTAACACATGGAAAGTGATCGACGGTAAAATTCACACGATACCAACGTTTACACAATTGCTAATAATGATTATATGGTGTAAATGATAATGATGATGATGATGATGATGATGATGATGATGATGATGATGATGATGAAGTGATGATGGAAAATCGCAACATAAATTCCACATAATACATATAATAAAGAACATATTTGTGTAATTCATAAAGCTTTGCCAATTGTTGACAGCTACTTGCACGTGTTAAGACTAGTATAGCCAACTAGGTAGACATAAAATGATTATGCAGAGCTTGTTTAAAACTCTTTAGTGAGGTTAATGATCTTATTACAGACGGAATGGAGTTCCACACCATAGCGCCAGAAAAGGCTTGACTAGTTTTGACTAGAGAGAGAGAGAGAGAGAGAGAGAGAGAGAGAGAGAGAGAGAGAGAGAGAGAGAGAGAGAGAGAGAGAGAGAGAGAGACAGACAGAGAGAGAGAGAGAGAGAGAGAGAGAGAGAGAGAGAGAGATTGATTGAATCATTGTTGCGTAAACGTCAAACTGAGAAATGAATTTTTCTCCCAATTCTACTGTGATCGGTATTCCCAACTCCCTTCTCCAGTAACAGATATGTCCTACAATATAACCCCACCCTTTTAATCAACTATACTACAGCTCCGATGGAACCTAATTCCACAAAACGTTTTATTTTTTTTATTTTTTATCGAAAGCAATATCGTTGGCGGCAGTGTTCCGCCATTCTTCATATCGCTATTCATAAAATGCATGCAATATAGTCCACCCAGAGCTTTTTGTGTAAGTGTCACTCTATTGCTAACGCGGCCTACGAAGTGTTTTTCAATGGAGATCTCTGCATGTGCAGATGAATCGATGATTCTCGCATTATGCAGTTCATAATAACAACAGCTGTGGGTTCTCAGTGGTTGTGTTGTTACACTCACTTTGCTGCATGATATTCCTTTGTAGCGGGCGTGTGTATATCATTTATATAAGTCACTCGTAATTTTGTCCTTTCAGTCCGTACGGTAGTAACATGTGTTGGTGACTGAAGTAATTTCTGGATATAAGTCACTCGTAATTTTGTCTGTCCAGTCCATAATAACATGTGTTGGTGACTGAAGTAATTTGTGTCTACATATTTAAGTCACACGTAATTTTGTCCGTCCAGTCCACAATAACATGTGTTGGTGACTGCAGTAATTTTTCTATACAAGTCACTCGTTATCGTGTCCGTCCAGTATAGTAACAACATGTGTTGGTGACTGAAGTAATTTTTTTGTATATTAAGTCACACGTTATTTGTCCGTCCAACCTGGTGACTGAAGTAATTTTAACCCCCAAGTATAAACATATTCTTTGGTATACAATGGTAGCATGTTGTACCATGTAGACGATCAAGTGTCTCTTACAAGACAGTGTGGTAATCCCTTCCCGCGCAAACGATTGTATGCTCCACAACAAATATCGCTAAGCTTTTAACCTGATACAAAGGCATTCTTTGACTTGGAGTTGGACATATGCCATATTTATATGTGTATGTTATACGTTGGCGCAGAGTGCCGGTTTCTTCTTGAATGAGGAAAAAAGTCTCAATTTTGTAGCCGACAGCTGTGTCAATATGCAATGTTACAAACACATTCTGCTATGTAGCCGACAGCTGTGTCAATATGCAATGTTACAAACACATTCTGCTATGTAGCCGACAGCTGTGTCAATATGCAATGTTACAAACACATTCTGCTATGTAGCCGACAGCTGTGTCAATATGCAATGTTACAAACACATTCTGCTATGTAGCCGACAGCTGTGTCAATATGCAATGTAACAAACACAATCTTCTATGTAGCCGACAGCTGTGTCAATATGCAATGTTACAAACACATTCTGCTATGTAGCCGACAGCTGTGTCAATATGCAATGTTACAAACACATTCTGCTATGTAGCCGACAGCTGTGTCAATATGCAATGTTACAAACACATTCTGCTATGTAGCCGACAGCTGTGTCAATATGCAATGTTACAAACACATTCTGCTATGTAGCCGACAGCTGTGTCAATATGCAATGTTACAAACACATTCTGCTATGTAGCCGACAGCTGTGTCAATATGCAATGTTACAAACACATTCTGCTATGTAGCCGACAGCTGTGTCAATATGCAATGTTACAAACACATTCTGCTATGTAGCCGACAGCTGTGTCAATATGCAATGTTACAAACACATTCCGCTATGTAGCCGACAGCTGTGTCAATATGCAATGTTACAAACACATTCTGCTATGTAGCCGACAGCTGTGTCAATATGCAATGTTACAAACACATTCCGCTATGTAGCCGACAGCTGTGTCAATATGCAATGTTACAAACACATTCCGCTGTGCACAGGGAGCAGTCCTGCAGATGTATGCAATGAGTTCTAATGGAAGGATGCTCTTAAAAGCCTGGACAGATATGCTGAGATTTACACGATGGTTTGCAAGTCATGGAAAATATCCTCAACCCCAAGCAGTCAGTAATATTCGTAAGATGTAGCTCAGTTGGTAGCGCGCTGGATTTGTATTCAGTTGGCCGCTGTCAGCGTGAGTTCGATCCCAGGTTCGGCGGAAATTTATTTCAGAGTCAACTTTGTGTGCAGACTCTCTTCGGTGTCCGAACCCTCCCCCCGTGTACACTACATTGGGTGTGCACGTTAAAGATCCCACGATTGACAAAAGGGTCTTTCCTGGCAAAATTGCTTATGCACAGTTAATAATTGTCTACCTATACCCGTGTGACTTGGAATAATAGGCCGTGAAAGGTAAATATGCGCCGAAATGGCTGCAATCTACTGGCCGTATAAAATTTCATCTCACACGGCATCACTGCAGAGCGCCTAGAACTGTACCCACGGAATATGCGCGATATAAGCGTCATTGATTGATTGATTGATTGAGTAACACGCTGTGCCATCTCCGAAGGAGCGCATAGGGTGAGGTTTTTGTCTCGATACACTTTTTTCTATTAAAGTGAACTGTAAAAAGTTGACTTGCCGTTAGGATATTTGATGTTGCGTGAAGACGGTCGATCTCCTTTGCACACGCTGTTTCTGTTAAAAAAAATAATGTTTACTACTTTAAACAATTTTGTTGTTGTTGTATTATGTTTCTTGTCTCGATAAATCAGGGAGTCATGCGATAACGACTCAGCATCGGTCTGTTTTGTTCTCGGGCTACTGAGTATCACAGTCAAAGGTGCAGGATTTTTACACCCCCGGTATAGGGGTGTGTATAGGTTTCGCTCGATGTGTTTGTTTGTTTGTTTGTTTGTGTTCGCATATAGATCTCAAGAATGAACCGACCGATCGTCACCAAACTTGGTGAACAGGTTCTATACATTCCTGAGACGGTCCTTACAAAAATTGGGACCAGTCAAACACACGGTTAGGGTGTTATTGGTGGATTAAGATTCTACAAGGACTTATAGAGGGACATATTCATGGTCAAAGGGAAATAACCTTCTCAGTTGGTGGCAGTGAGAATGGTTATTTCCCTTCGACCAACGGGGGTGTTTTTCCTACCTCGGAGGAATTTCTTGTTTGTTTTGTTTTGACAACAGAACAAAAGTCTCTTTCATACTTCAACCAATGTTTGTGTTCTGCTTGTGTGTTGTGTTTTTGTTCTTACGCATGCAGTCAGAAAAGAAACAAGAGCAATTTTTAAATTATATTTTTTTTTATCGCCCGAGATACACTACAGTAGAACTTGCAGTGTTGTCATTCAGTGGGTGTATTTCTATGGAGGTAAGCTCAATCTGGTGTCACGGTGTGTTTTGTGGGGGATGTGTAGTCGACCGTAGCAACTTCATGTTGTGAAAGACAGGTGCAAGTGCATCCAGTGCGTACTCCTTTAGAAGTAGGGATTTACATTTGAAGCTAATTACAGGTGTTGACGATTCTTACTTGTTTATCCGTGACCCCGTTACTTTTTCCCCACTGGGAAGGTGTGCATTAGTACAAAAGGTAATTGCTGTCAAAATGTGTGTATTCCTTCCTTAAAGTAACTGGTAAGATTGGTAGTAGAACAATGTATTTTGACTGTCCACATAGTTTCGGAGCGAAAAGTTTCGTGTGAGTAAGCTACACACTCGCAGGCAACATAATTATATTGAAAGACATTTTGGTATCATGGTACCCTGGTCCTGGGGTAGGCATTACTATTAGTGGAATGAACACACGACGAGATGGATCAGTGTGTAGCATAGTCTGCATGCCACAGCAATGTAAACTACAAATGAAATTACCAGGAGTCATGTGCTAAGTGCACTGCCAGCGGTTATTACCGTGACCCGGTTTCTCTAACACTGTTCTAGTTGCTGAATTGGTCTCTGCCGTTAGGTACCCTCCTTTCCGTTCAAACAATCATGTCATTGTATGAAACCACATATCTGTTCAGACTGCATCATTCCATTTGGACACATACCAAAAATCTACCGCCTAGCTGCTTTTTGTGCAGTGAGGGGATTGTTTGCTGAAATAAAGTGCTGTTAACATTGGCCGACTTGCAAGCAACTTTTGTCCAACTTTAGTCGTTTGAAAATTGCTCCCGGGTCGTTGAGGCCGAATCGGCAAAACATCTGTCATGTCAACAGCCCCAGCGATTTAGAAACGATTCGGGCCAGACTCGTCAGCGACTCCAAAACTCAGTTGTGCACTGCTCGACTCGGCCGTGACTCGTCAGCGATTTTGTCCAGACTTTTCTTATCGCGCTTACTTCCCTTCTCCGGAAAACAACGAGGACGACCGGACAATCCCGAAAGGCTAAGTCTGGCGAGAATCGTCGCTAAAAACTAGTTTGCGAGTTTTTGCTGTTCACATGGGCAGCGATTTTGATTTGACTTGCCGCCGACTAAAATCGCTTGAAAGTTGGTTGCAAGTCTGCCATGTGAACAGCACTTAAACATTATAGAGTAGATTGACGCAGCCATCGCTTACACAAGTTACCGCAACACATACTTCCCACTCAGTCTTCACTGAACCCCCCGCGGGTTAGGGGGAAGAATTTACCCGATGCTCCCCAGCATGTCGTAAGAGGCGACTAACGGATTCTGTTTCTCCTTTTACCCTTGTGTTTCTTGTATAGAATATAGTCAATGTTTGTAAAGATTTTAGTCAAGCAGTATGTAAGAAATGTTAAGTCCTTTGTACTGGAAACTTGCATTCTCCCAGTAAGGTCATTTATTCCCCCCTCTGCTTCTTTACCTCTGTAAACTTGTAGGGGTAGTTATTTTTCGATAATGACCCAGCAACCAAACAAATAACGACCCAGCAACAGCCTGAATCCTCGATAGTGCAATGGGTTGAGAGGTTGTTCTGTTTCGGTACTACTTTTTGCGACTGAAAAGTTCCGAACGCTCTAATGTACGAAGTATACATCTCTGGAGCAAACAATACAAACATACCGCATTTAAATTAACAACTACAGGCCTGAACACATGAATCTCCATATAAAATCCATGAGTTCGGTTGTTTTCTGAATCTCATCTGCCGTGCCGTCAAGCCGTTCATCACAAGCAATTTCCCAAGGCAAGTAACTCATACTTTGTCTAGCGACAAGAGTAGTTCCCCTTCTTTTCACTCAGTTCCTTTGACAACAGACTGCAATCCGACGGTCAGTTTTCAACAATATTTCATTTAATAAACAGATCACACGCAACCAAATGCACACATCTCATCAATTTAAACAACATAAAGGGGTTTCATACACTATTTTCCCCAGAAAACTGAACTTCATACAGTTTTTAACGTTGGAACACGGGTGCAAAAGTTCGTCTGCTAGTCCCATTTGACGAAAAAACATTATCCTAAGCGATACTAAAACATATACAGAACACACAATATCTGCCTTTGCCGCCACGGCAGAATAACAGCATATCTGTGTACTTGATTTTAGCCCAAAATAGGAAAACTGACAAGAAGTGTTAACAGAATGGAATAATTTGCACGGAACTATACAACCGCGCATTAATCGATCGCCTGCGCAGGTTGACTGGTTGAGAGAATAGGATTCGATCAAACTTTCGCAAAAAAACTCCTCTTTTCTTTGAATAACTGAAGAAAGGAGGAATAAAGAGGTTACACACCTCGTCTCAGTGATTATAAAAAATAATGGTCTCAGTTCGCGGTCATGAAAAAGCTCGCTAAAGCTCGCATTTTTCATGATCCGCTAACTTCGACCATTATTTTTGATAATCACTGAGACTCGGCGTGTAACCTCTACATATTGTACTTCGTTGCAAGCCCCTGGAGCAAATTTTTGATTAGTGCTTTTGTGAACAAGAAACAATTGACAAGTGGCTCTATCCCATCTCCCCCCTTTCCCCGTCGCAATATAACCTTCGTGGTTGAAAACGACGTTAAACACCAAATAAAGAAAGAACTCTTCACTGAAAGCAGCCAGGCTGTTGATTTTTGATGTGTCCAACTAGAGGTATCCTCTAATAGGTAATAAATTCCTGGGCAGACCTGTTGTGACTAACTTACGAGACAGTTTACACGGGTGCCTTTAATCCATGCGGAAAGGTAGGGCAATAAAGCCGACGCTCATTCAATTTCAACAAAAAGCCTAGTAGCCTTCAACCTTCAAGGCCTTGGAATTTGGCTTGAAAATATTTATCTTTCGGGTTATACATATATTTGTAAACCGAAGCAAGGATGAGCTCTGACTGTGAAGTCTGAGTTTCTGTGGCTGCTTGGAATGAAGGTTTTCAGTGAGTGCAAGAAATGCCAGGGGCATGTTTTTATTTCAACAGATGTAGCGTTTGATCCGGCGTTAGATGTTTGTACATGGGGTCTTAACACAAACAGAAACTTTTGCTGTGTGGCATTGGGTGTGTCTGTGTCTTGAGCATTCTCTGCTTTATTTTGTTACTTCAGTTTTGTTTTGAAGATAGGGGTTAAAAACAGGCCTATTCATTTTCTGAGCTTCGATTCATTGTACATAACAATTTCTAAAGGCCGGGTTTGTGTGTGTGTGTTTGCTTCTTTGCTTGTTTGCTTGCTTGCGTGCATTAGTTCGTGTTTGTGCGGGTGTTCGTGTTTTGACAAATGGAACCGTAACTGTAAATCAAAACCAGATACAAGTGAATTAAGTATAGGCGATCAACCACTGTTTTTAGTGTGTGTCAATGCCTTGCAGATTATGGGCCAGTTTGACCCAGAACGACACCTTGCTCATATCACTAGTTTCGCACGTGCACTGATGCTGATAGCGTCATTTGCCTTCAGGCGACTTGCTGAACATTCTACCATGCAGTGAGTCACCAACGGTTCCAGTTTCGGTACAGCGCAAATAGTGATGTCCTTACACGTAATTCTGGTATATTATGCAGATGACGGCAAAAGATAATGACACAATTTATCTGTAGGTCAGAGCAAAGCCGATTGGAGGGTTGCCATGGAGAGTCGCCCGCGCCGCGCTGGGGGGAAAACACTCACCTCAGATGACTGGATCCTGACGCACGTTTCTTAGTGGCCAGATGGCGAGGTTGTTCGCGAGTAAAGCTAGTTGGTTGGTGTGTTGTTGGTTCTTCGTGTTTGTTCAACCTGTTTGGTTATTCGAGACATGTAAAGTCAGTTGGGAGCGTATGGGGGGCAATGCTAACGACGAAGAAAGTGAGGATTTGATCGTGAAGGGACGGATAGCTACCGAAATAGACTTGATCCTATTTTCATATATTCTTTCTTGAAAAGGGTACGCAAAGAATCTTCTTCTCAAGACGCAATCGAAGTTGCAATAAAAATTATTTTAAAAAAATCAAAAAAGGGTAAAAATGGATTGGAAAAAAAAGAAGCAAACATCTCTGGTCAGAACAAAAGCTGTATTATATATTACGGTAATCTCTTGGATTGAAAAATTACTGCTATACGCTTTGCAACCTCGTTGGCTGTTTAACGACGACTCTTTGGGAAACGATGTCCAGGAATCGTATCAAAAATCTTCTACTGCTTCGCGAAGCAGTAGAAGATCTTTGATCGTATACATTTGTTTCTAACCTACCGAGCAGAAAATGGTGCTCGCCTCCCTCTCAGCATGATAATTGGCTCTGCAAGCCTGACAGAAAAGCAGGTCCGCTTCAATCATTGCATGCAGGGCCACACCGCACAGCATCAGTGTTTGAAGTGTGATGGAGAGCTGTGACGAGGGCTGGAATTTTATGCTAATGTCAATGATGTCCGTGTGCTACGTCATTCTGTTTTGCTGTGCAGGTGTAGGATAGAAGCATCGTATTGAGAACACTTTGATTCACCAAAAGCCTGGGGGAAAAAACGGAAGAAAAAGAAAGAATGGATTATATAGGTTGCATTCCCAATGTTTATTTTTTATTCTTTCACAAAAACGCCTTTACACAGGATAAGACCATCTCTCCACTTGGACAAATACCAAAAATGAACAGCATGTGTGATCTTTGTGCGCAGTAGTGTATTAGGGCTTTAACACACAAAAAAACTTTTTCGGAAATAAATTTATAAACAAAATTCCAACTCGCAACAGCAAGCAGCCATGGTGTTAATTTTTGTGTATTATATAAGTGGAGCGATGGTCCTATCCCATGTACAAGCCTGACCTGATCTGAGACGGTGAGGCGAACTGGTTTCACGAGGCGGATATAATGATAAGAAGAAGAAGAAAGGGAAAAAAGAAGAAAGAAGAGGAACAAGAGGAAGAAGAAGAAAACAGCGTTATTTTACAAACAGGTATGTCAAATCCACCCCTACGTCGGCCTTCAGCGGCGGCAAAGCCTGTATTTTGTGCTCTCATTACTGTAATTACACTCCTGTCTGTTTTTCACGGCAAAGGAGATCCGCACAAGAAGGGGGACGCAGCCCATTTGTTTGTCCTCTGTCAAACGTCTGTGCTGTCGCTCTGTATCTGCCATCCTGCCCCCGTCTCTCTATCTGTGTGTCCCTCCCCCTCTATCTGTGTCTCTGTATCCCCCTCCCCCCAACTCTAGCTCTACCCCCCTCTCTCTGTCTTCCTCTCTCTGTCTCTTTATCACCCCCTCCTCTTTCTCTCTCTCTCCCTCTCCCTCTCTCTGGCTTTAGTTCTCTCTCCCTCTCTCTCGCTCCCTCCCTCTCTCTCGCTCCCTCCCTCTCTCTTCCTCCCTCTCTCTCTCCCTCCCCCTCTCTCGCTCACTCCCTCTCTCTCGCTCCCTCCCTCCCTCTCGCTCCCTCCCTCTCTCTCGCTCCCTCCCTCTCTCTCTCTCCTCCCTCTCTCTCTCTCTCTCCCTCCCTCTCTCCCTCCCTCCCTCGCTCCCTCCCTCTCTCTCGCTCCCTTCCTCTCTCTCACTCCCTCTCTCTCGCTCCCTCCCTCTCCCTCTCTCTTGCTCCCTCCCTCTCTCTCGCTCCCTCCCTCCCTCTCTCTATCTCTGGGCTCTGTTACTGTCTTTTTTCCTGCTCCTTGCCCTTTCTGTACCAAACTTTGAATTGAAAGCTAAAAACAACAACCGAGCATTTTGATGAGCGACAAAAAACGCTTCATGGGGCGTCTTCAGCATGGATGCTACATTAAACTTGAAACAGAGGCCCAGGATGCGAGCTGTACGCCTCAAACCATTATCATCTAATTGCTCTTTCTGTGCCAATTTAAAAAAAAAAGGCATTTTCTACAGAAGGAAAACAAAAAAAGCATTTCGATGAGAAACAAAACTCAACAGGCGTCTTCGGGGTGAAGATAAATATAGGGTACATTCTGGTCTTTTTGTATTACATTCTTTAAACGTTTTCCAGGATGAAACCGTTTTCTGCAGTGAGAATAGAAAGCAAATAAGCATTCGATGAGAGATGTTGTTTTTGTTTTATTTCACAATGTCTCTTCTTGATAGCGAGAAGAAAACGGGTTCCATAGAGTATAGACATTTGTACTGCCTCTCCTGTCATTCTGCTTCTTGTCCTTTCTGTGTCAAACTTTTCTTCGCAAATTAGAAAGCATTTTACCCCCGAAAGCCAATTCGTGCAAAACACCAGTGTACGTGGGAGTTGCAGCCCATGAATGAAGAATTAGAGAAGAGAGAAGAATGCATTTTCTTCGAGAAAGAAGCAAAAAAGCTTTTCGATGAGAGACAAAGCGTCTTCAGCATGGAGGTCGAGGTAAATACGGTATATATCTTGCAGCAAAGTAACATTCGAATATCTTGTGTCTTTTTCATTATTCTACTGTGCGACATTTTTCTTTGGAAAGAAAACACTCTCTCCGAAAAGAAAGCAAACAAGCATTTCGATGAGAGACAAACGCTACAGGCGTTTTATACGCGGAGATAAATATAGCGTAGAACAGAGAAACAAGAGGCCGCGCGCGGTGCTTAGCTCAGCTGCTACTGGTGGTGGTGATGATGGTGATGGGGGTGTCAGCGAACCTTGGGTTCCAGCGATCGATCTGATTGTGCGTGTGCCGGTCGGGACTTGCTGCTGCTTCCCTCTGCTGCCTGACTGAGCTAGCTCTCTCTCTCTCTCTCTCTCTCTCTAGATTGCTCTCTCTCTCTCTCTCTCTCTCTCTCTCTCTCTCTCTCTCTCTCTGGTTTTCTCTCCCTAGATTGCGCTCTCTCTCTCTCTCTCTCTCTCTCTCTCTCTCTCTCTAGAGTGCTCTCTTTCTCTCTCTCTCTCTCTCTCTCTCTAAAGACTCTCTCCCACTCCTTCGCTCCTCACCCTTTCTCTCTCTCTCTCTCTCTCTCTCTCTCAGTCGCTGTCCCAGTCTTTGGTGCTCTCTCTGTCTCGCCCACAAAGATCGCCCCCTCCCCCTCTGGCTGTCGGTCTCCTTCGCCCAGCCCTCGCCGTGTCCTCAGCAGTATGTGACGGGAGGTTGTGAGCGCTGTCTGGTCTGTGGGTCTGCACTGGCACCAGCTGCATGCAAGTAGTCTTGTTGCCTTGCTCTGTGCAGCAACCGACACTGACCGCTAGCACAGCTGCCCTCCCGGCGACTGTCTGTCTGGAATACTTCGAGTGCTTCGCGACTGATTCTCACAGGTTTGAATTGGGATTTTCTGGAATATTTCGGCGTGCTCAGAGTTATTACCAGATGTGAATGTTTGGTTTCAGTTGGATTTTGTGAACTGTGTCCGCGAGTGCTTGTATGTTTGAATTTCAGTTTCAGTCGGATATTCCGGAATAATTCGAGTGCTTCAGGATTTTAAGTTGTGGATATGTCTGCGAGTGTTAACGGATTCGTGCAGATCATTTGGATTAACTGTTTATAGTTTCAGTTGCATTTTCTGGATTGTGCAGTTCTTCGGGCGTCTCACAGGTTTGTATTCTTGGGTTCAGCCTGATTTTTTGGAACATCATGTTTTTGTGAACGATGATGAGTCGTGATTCTTACATGTTGGAATTATTAGTATCTGCCGGATTTTCTGAATATTTTGAGTACTTCAGATATTCAAGTTTTAGTTAGGAATTTGTCGAATGTTTCAGGGTTCTGACGGATAAGTTCAAGTTTTTGTCGTCCGCATATTGCGATTGTTCCTGGATGTCTGTAGGTCTGAATTCTTACTTTCACTGAGTCTGATTTTAGTTCGGGAAGATTCTTGAGAGTGCCTCTGGAATCTTACCTTATTTGAATTCTCAATTTCAGTCGGATGTTGTGGAGTATTTCTACGAGTGTTCAAATTTGAATTCTCGGTTTCAGTCGGATTTTGTTAAACATTTGGAGTGCTTTCGAATTTTGACTGGTCACAGTTTGGATTTTCTGAAAATGTTTGAGTGTTTCACATTTCTGACACTTGCGGTTTTGACTGATCTAGATTTAGTCAGTTCAGATTTTTTGGAATACTTTTCAAGTGCTTTAGAATCCTCATAGTTACGTGTATTAATTATCAGTTTCAGTTGGATTTCTGGTAATATGTCTACAGCTTCAGGATTCGAACAGGTTTGAATTTCCAGGCTCAGTCGGATTTGTGTGTGTGTGTGTGTGTTGCCGTGT
Source organism: Littorina saxatilis (assembly GCF_037325665.1). NCBI lineage: Eukaryota > Metazoa > Mollusca > Gastropoda > Littorinimorpha > Littorinidae > Littorina > Littorina saxatilis. The sequence goes on along the minus strand of NC_090248.1, from coordinate 6,438,703 downwards.
CGCCGTTGTAGCACTAGTATGGTGCCGTGAGCAGGATCAACCAATACGGTGTTTGCCTGTGTCTGGGTTACTAAGCATTCGTCACTGGGGTGTTCATTTCAGCACTTACTTGCACCACATATTTTTTTTATTGGCAGCGGTCATAATCATCTCCATCATCATCATCATCATCTAGAGATATTCCACGGGACCATACACCGTGATATACGTTTTATTCAACGAGGAGGATATTCATGGGATAGTACCCTGTGAGACAACAAACAGCAGTGCTTAGCGCACGCCAGCCTCAGTCCTGGGAGTGTCCTTTGACATTTTTGCTGGCATGGTGGAGCGGCTCAATTTATGCCCCAGCCTCCCGTTCGTCTGCCTGTAATATTGTGCCAGCCTGCAGGCTTCAGCCGTCCCCCGGATTCCTGTACAGGACCAACAATTGGTGCCTGGCAGCTTCGCTTTTGAACAACGCTTCTCGGTGAAATAACCGGGTAGGACGTTAATGTCATATGGTGTCCGGAATTGAATGTGTGTTGTCATTGGTGCCTGGCAGCTTCGCTTTTGAAGAACGCTTCTCAGTGAAATGGTAGGAAGTTAATGTCATATGGTGTGCTGAATTGAATGTGTCTGGCAGCTTCGCTTTTGAAGAACGCTTCTGTATGAAATAACCGGGTATTAATTTAATGATATGTATGTTGTTCTGTGTGTACGTGTGTGTTTTCTGAAATGCCCGGCAGCTTCGCTTTTGAAGAACGCTTCTTAGTAAAATAACCTGGTAGAAAGTTAAACTCGTGTGGGGCGGGGATATAGCTCAGTTGGTAGCGCGCTGGATTTGTATTCAGTTGGCCGCTGTCAGCGTGAGTTCGATCCCAGGTTCGGCGGAAATTTATTTCAGAGTCAACTTTGTGTGCAGACTCTCTTCGGTGTCCGAACCCTCCCCCCGTGTACACTACATTGGGTGTGCACGTTAAAGATCCCACGATTGACAAAAGGGTCTTTCCTGGCAAAATTGCTTAGGCACAGTTAATAATTGTCTACCTATACCCGTGTGACTTGGAATAATAGGCCGTGAAAGGTAAATATGCGCCGAAATGGCTGCGATCTACTGGCCGCATAAAATTTCATCTCACACGGCATCACTGCAGAGCGCCTAGAACTGTACCCACGGAATATGCGCGATATAAGCGTCATTGATTGATTGATTGATTGGTAACCTTTATGCCCGTGTGTTCTGGAACGCCTGTGTTACAGGATTGAGAGTGGATTTCACATGCTTTCCCTTTTGTGTCTTGTTGAACTAACCAATGCTTCTATTACGGAAGGGAGTATACTTCATAATTGAGGTGTCCTGGTTGTACGTTTGAGTTTTTTTCTCGATTTTTTTGTGTTACGTCGTTTTTGTGTGTCCGTAAAAAATAATTAGTCATGCGTTGACCTTCGTGTTTGTCTTCTGCCAAATTCGGTGGACAAGGCTGGCTGCAAGTTGTTTTCATGTATGCGTTCCTGTCTGTATACATGTCTGAAGAAGGCTTGTGGATGATCGGTAGGTTGATATCATTGCTATCCAGACCGGCACTGGTTGGGATTTCATTTTATATGCTGACCTGTTTTCTTTCTTCAGGAATTGTGTAGGAAGTGTCAATATTTACTACGCCAGTTAACTTCACATAAAAACTAGGGCACTGAAGCAGCTGGGCTCAGCTGAACATGTGGTCATTGGCCAAACAGCTCTCAGAATCCAGAATTTTGATCTCACCGCACATCGTGGAGAAAACGTATTTCCACTCTGTACACTTCCTTTGACTTGTGGCCAGTACACCGGAAGCACCTGTCGTGTGCATTTTTCTCATTTAAATTTGAAGCGTCTTATAGTCACGGAAATAAGGTACTATCGTGTGTGTGTGTGTGTGTGTGTGTGTGTGTGTGTGTGTGTGTGTGTGTGTGTGTGTGTGTGTGTGTGTGTGTGTGTGTGTGTTTTCTTCAGACTTGTGTGTTGTATGTTGTACCAACTAAAGGCATTTGATCCCATGTTACACTTTGAACGGGCGCAGTGGCGTGATGGTAAGACGTCGGCCTCCTAATCGGGAGGTCGTGAGTTTGAATCCCGGTCGCTGCCGCCTGGTGGGTTAAGAGTGGAGATTTTTCCGATCTCCCAGGTCAACTTATGTGCAGACCTGCTAGTGACTTAACCCCCTTCGTGTGTACACGCAAGCACAAGACAAGTGCGCACGAAAAAGATCCTGTGATCCATATCGGAGTTCGGTGGGTTATGGAAACACGAAAATACCCAGCATGCCTACTCAATGAAAGCGGAGTGAAGCTGACTATGCCCTCAGAGTATAGTGTGGGGAACCCAAATGGGCAAACGAGCTCACACGTAACCAGAAAATTCTGGAACGCTGAAGAAGAAGAAGAAGAAGAAGAAGAAGAAGAAGACTTTGAACAAAGACCAGACCGATCTGTTGTCGGTAATTAGAGCAGTGACGAAAGGTGTTGCATGTGTTATCTGAGTGGCTTCTAAGATTTTTGTGCACTTCACATACATATTGGAAGTAAAAAAAAACAATGCACACCATGCCATTGTTTTGACAGAATATAAATTATATCATGAATGACAGAATAATTGATAGCGGGGGACACCCACCATGTCTGTTGCGCTCCAATTGAAGTGTCTCCTTTGTCCTTACTCACAACGGTGTGACTGGATTGTAAACAATACCGTTTAACTGTATGCACAGGGTGCTTTGCACAATTGTGAAACGATTTGCATTTGAACTGCACTGACGCTGCACGCAGTAGAAAGGGCAAGGACGCGGTGCAGGGTGTGTTTCAGGGAAATATGTGTGCGACAGATTTGTGTGCAAACGAACAGAATCATCATGTGCTGAAGCCGCAGAGAAAAAAGTTTTGTATCGATTTGTG
>NC_090248.1:6280790-6433290 GCF_037325665.1 Littorina saxatilis | reverse complement strand
GGTGATTCCTGCTAGCATAGACACAAAGGAACGTTGGTATCGACTTTTCTCTGTCCATTTTCTCTTTCCCTCTCGCTCTGCCCGTCTCGCTCAGATGTAACGTGTGTCACTGGCTCCTGTTGAGTCATCACTGGTGGCATTTTCATGCACAAAAAGATATGGACCAGGAGGGATGGAGAGAGCGACATTAGGTCGGGTACCTGTTTGGCGAACAGCTGAAGAGAAATGTCGAGCGAAGAGACAGCATGTCCAGCAGTGTTGGGTACCAGTTATAAAAAAGATGCTAAACCCAAAACAGAAATAATGAAAGATTTAAGACGGTATTGGATAGGAGAGGGGAGAGAGAGAGAGAGACAGACAGACAGACTGACAGACAGATAGACATATAGACAGACAGAACGACAGAGAGAGAGAGAGAGACAGAGACAGAGACAGAGAAAAAGAGAGAGACACTCAGAGAGAGAGAGAGAGAGCTGAGAGGGGCAGACAGACAGACAGAGAGAACAGACAGACAGACAGACTGACTGAAAGGAGAGAGAGACAGAGACTGTTACTTTTATTCAAACAGTAGAAGTGAAATATCGATTGATGAGAGACACACTGTCTGATGCCCATTGGCCATATTGAAAAGGCTTTGGAGAAAATGAAAAGGAGAGATAGACAAAGAAGCGTGTATGACAAGGTTTACAAACAACTGAAAAGAAATAACGAGCGATGAGAGACACGTGCACATGGTCTCGGGCCTATTTTGACATTTAAAGCCGCGGAGAATCGTGGGGAAATGTAGAGCGAAGAGGGACATAAGGTCTGGTACCCGTATTAAAGCACAAGCTTTGAGGAAGGAAATAAAATAAAATAAACAAAATAGAAAATCAACCCCACCGTATCGTAAAAGCTGAAGTGACATTTATATTGAGCGATTTGTTCCCAAGTAGATGTACGTGTCTGTCGCCGTGAGAGCTCACTTTTGCGCTTGGATTAGCATTTGCTCGTGAAATGATTAATACTGTACAGTATATATCTCTATCTAAACAATGGTACAGAAATGCCAAGCGAGAAGAGAAATAGGGTTCGGTAGCCATTGAAGCAGGTGTGGGGTAATACTGAGCGATTGGTTACCAGCTTTATCCGGATTTTGTCATTCAATGATTCATTGTCTTGTGTGTGTACTCGTGAGAACCCAGCTTGGCACTGCGATTAGCATTTGCTCGTGAAGTGATTAATAATGTAATGATGCTTGGCCTTTTGTTTGCCGCTGTTGTTAATTATGACTGCCGCTTTGCTAATTTAGAACAGGTTGTCAACATGATATCTTTGTTTGCTGTTGCTTGACTGGGTGTTACGCGGCCATTTCCCCACAAGCTGGCGTGGTTTTGCATAATCGTTCCTGGTCTTTCTGAAGGTACCAGGAGAATATTTTCGTTAAACTGTCACTCACACTTGTCTTGTGTTATAAGCGCTGGCTTTAACTCACGAGGGAAGAAATGTGCACGCAGATCGAACAACTGTTAGCTCCAAAAAGCGTGGCCGCGCTTTGTCGAGCTGTTTGAAGCTGTCTTTTATGACTCATCAGTTTAGAGCAGTAAACTCTGTGATGTGGCCCTCGCAGCTTTCCCACTTTCTCGAGACCCAAGATCAGCCTTGTGCAGTCATCGCAACAGACAAAGGCTTACGCAACACACAGGCGGACACACCCTTTCATTCCGCTCGAAATCATGGCACCCTCACTCCCGCAGTCTCCCAGGCCACCGACACGCTTCAGTTGTTCTATCATCGGCGAAAGAAAGGGAGGAGGGAGCGATCTTTTTACAGTCAATTCGGGGGTCTTTTCTACCCCGTAATCGTCTCTTTGGGCAATTTGATTAAAGGGGTACAAAGAAAACAAAACAAGGGGAAGCTTCGCTTTGGGGCGGATGACATTTCTGTGAACAGCTGCCTTTGCTGTTGTGTTTTTAATGGTCTGGGGAAATGGGGCGATGGTCTTTAATCGCTTGGTGTCCGTCCATGCACTTGCTGTGCTGTTAAAAGGAGCCATGATGAGAAAGTGGTTCTCTTTTGTTTTGTTTTAGTGTTTGGGGAAATTAGTTATTACTTTAATTGCTGGCTTTGGGGTGTGAACAAAATCTTGTCCGACAGATAATAGTTTTGTTGCTTTGACTGAATATTCCAGGAATAGCTTTTTCCTAGGATTTGAGGGATCGCTAAGGATTTTATACTTACGCTATAAAAATACATTTTCAAACTTCATTTTTATATTTAATCAAGTTTTGACTAAATATTTTAACATCGAGGGGGAATCGAAACGAGGGTCGTGGTGTATGTGCGTGTGTGTGTGTGTGTGTGTGTGTGTGTGTGTGTGTGTGTGTGTAGAGCGATTCAGACTAAACTACTGGACCGATCTTTATGAAATTTGACATGAGAGTTCCTGGGTATGAAATCCCCGAACGTTTTTTTCATTTTTTTGATAAACGTCTTTGATGACGTCATATCCGGCTTTTCGTGAAAGTTGAGGCGGCACTGTCACGCCCTCATTTTTCAACCAAATTGGTTGAAATTTTGGTCAAGTAGTCTTCGACAAAGCCCGGACTTCGGTATTGCATTTCAGCTTGGTGGCTTAAAAATTAGTTAATGACTTCGGTCATTAAAAATCTGAAAATTGTAAAAAAAAATAAACATTTATAAAACGATCCAAATTTACGTTTATCTTATTCTCCATCATTTGCTGATTCCAAAAACATATAAATATGTTATATTTGGATTAAAAACAAGCTCTGAAAATTAAATATATAAAAATTATTATCAAATTGTTTTTTTTCGAAATCAAATTAAAAACACTTTCATCTTATTCCTTGTTGGTTCCTGATTCCAAAAACATATAGATATAATATGTTTGGATTAAAAACACGCTCAGAAAGTTAAAACGAAGAGAGGTACAGAAAAGCGTGCTATCCTTCCCAGCGCAACTACTACCCCGCTCTTCTTGTCAATTTCACTGCCTTTGCCATGAGCGGTGGACTGACGATGCTACGAGTATACGGTCTTGCTGAAAAATGGCATTGCGTTCAGTTTCATTCTGTGAGTTCGACAGCTACATGACTAAATGTTGTATTTTCCCCTTACGCGACTTGTTTTTCATTATAAAAGTAACTTTTGTTATTTGTTTGTTTGTTTTGTTTGTTGTCGAACATCTTTGGACATGGATTGATGGTGCCAAGAAAGTATTGCTTGTTGTCGAACATCTTTGGACATGGATTGATGGTGCCAAGAAAGTATTGCTTGTTGATTGTTGTTTGTTTTCTATTCAGTCCTGAGAAATGATTGGCTTTTTAGTCTTGCTCCTGTCGCCTGATGTCTTTTCTATATTTAGTCAAGTTTTGATTTTTCGGTTACAGTTGACTGGGAGCAGTATTACATGTAGTGTCTTTATGTACCGCTTCTGTTGGCGTAGAAAGATCATAACAGTTAGCGATGTTGATTGTCTTTGATCAATTAGCAATAAAAGCAGCATCGTGTCCTGTGTTGTTTTTCACCAAAAGGAAGTGGATCCTTCCTCCCTTTGCCCTCTTTCTTTATTCCTATTCTTTCCTGGCGCAGGTTTGCGCACAAATCTGTTTTGGGCGAGTACCATTCCCCAGTCTTGCTGCTATTTCTATTAGTCATCCATGGACGCAGTCCAACCCTGTCAGACAGCATACACTCTCAGACCAAGTCAGGCGGTGAATGTTGCAGCTAATACAGTCGATAATTGATGACTGAATAGTACTGATGAGATTGTCTGTTGGTATTAGCCTTAGTCATACTTGTAGCCTGGTGGTACTGACTTTCGCTTCTGTCGTCATCTCATCAATAATGAAGAGTGGTCATACTCATGTACAGGCTGATCACACACAGTGTCAGTGACACACACATACACGCGGACGCATGCACGCTCGCACGCGCTCACACACACACACACACACGCACGCACGCACACGAACACACACGCACACACACATACACATGAACATACACACACACGAACACACGCACACGCACGCACAGACAGACACCCATTCACACATATCTACTGCTAGTCGGTTCCTACTCCAGGCAATACGCAATTAAGACAAGTCGCGTAAGGCGAAAATACAATATTTAGTCAAGTAGCTGTCGAACTCACAGAATGAAACTGAACGCAATGCCATTTTTCAGCAAGACCGTATACTCGTAGCATCGTCAGTCCACCGCTCATGGCAAAGGCAGTGAAATTGACAAGAAGAGCGGGGTAGTAGTTGCGCTAAGAAGGATAGCACGCGTTTCTGTACCTCTCTTTGTTTTAACTTTCTGAGCGTGTTTTTAATCCAAACATATCATATCTATATGTTTTTGGAATCAGGAACCGACAAGGAATAAGATGAAAGTGTTTTTAAATTGATTTGGACAATTTAATTTTGATAATAATTGTTATATATTTAATTTTCAGAGCTTGTTTTTAATTGGAATATAACATATTTATATGTTTTTGGAATCAGCAAATGATGGAGAATAAGATAAACGTAAATTTGGATCGTTTTATAAATTTTTAATTTTTTTTTACAATTTTCAGATTTTTAATGACCAAAGTCATTAATTAATTTTTAAGCCACCAAGCTGAAATGCAATACCGAAGTCCGGGCTTCGTCGAAGATTACTTGACCAAAATTTCAACCAATTTGGTTGAAAAATGAGGGCGTGACAGTGCCGCCTCAACTTTCACGAAAAGCCGGATATGACGTCATCAAAGACATTTATAAAAACAAATGAAAAAAACGTTCGGGGATTTCATACCCAGGAACTCTCATGTCAAATTTCATAAAGATCGGTCCAGTAGTTTAGTCTGAATCGCTCTACACACACACACAGACACACACACACACGCACACACGCACATACACCACGACCCTCGTTTCGATTCCCCCTCGATGTTAAAATATTTAGTCAAAACTTGACTAAATATAAAAACATGAATAAAATAGGTAGTGAAAACAAGATAAACCAAGTGTTCATTTGAATTAGCGATGTCTGTCAACCGATACAAGAGAATGCGAGTTCTTCTGCGTGTTCGTCTCTCTCTCTCTCTCTCTCTCTCTCTCTCTCTCTCTCTCTCTCTCTCTCTCTCTCTCTCTCTCTCTCTCTCTCTCTCTCTCTCTCTCTCTCTCTCTCTTTCTTTCTCTCTTACTCTCCCTCTCTCACTCCCCCCCCTCTCTGTCTCTCTGTCTCTGTCTTTCTCTTACTCTCTCTCTGTCTCTGTCTCTCTCTCTCTCTCTGTCTCTCTCTCTCTCTCTCTCTCTCTCGTTTCTCGGAGTGATCTCACAGCTATAAGAAGCACGCACATCTGAACAGCGCCATCTGCGAGTTTCCGGCACTCCCGCCTGAGACTTCCCAGTACTCCCAATGTCCCATCTACGAGATTTTAGTACTACCATCGGAGAGTTCTAGTACTCCCTTCTACTACCATTTATGCGAAGCGTTTTCTTGCTTCCTTTACAATTCACATCTTGAGAGGACTCGGCAAGCCACGGACACCTAGTCATAAAATCCAACACCAACTCCTGGCCTCTTGATGCAAACCATTCGGCATCACTCTCCACTAATCAGTTTAACTCGCTGTTCCCTGGTGTCTTGGTTCCAGCATTTTCGCCGAATGTCTGCAATACGGCGCCATCTTGACCAATTTTATGTGACAAGGGAGGAAATAGGGTTCCCCGACAGCTCTGGGGTCTTGCTTTAAGTGTGATGACAGTCCTGTAGCGCTTCGTATGGAAGAGATTGACCCCGGGGAGACGCTGATTTCAAAGAACGAACTTCCAAACACTGGTAAAATATTATTGGAATAAGTGAAATGGTCTTGCTGTAATGTTGTAATGCTCCTGGATTTGTAGAAGTATTGAGACTTTGAATTGTGCATGTATGCTTTTTCTTTTAAATAATATAAAATATTGAAGAGATTCCGTCTTTCGAGAGCTCTGTGTCGGATAAGTGAGACTTATGCACCGTTCTATTCTCTAATTTTAAAAGCATGGTTTCCAAATTCGTGTTACAGTTCTTCAAATCTAAACGAATGATGCTGTGTGATAGTGTCCAAGTCGAAACCGCCGTTTCTGTTTGTCAATAGCACCATTCGGACAATACTGCTTTCACGTTTCTTTTGGGTGTTTTCTGTCTTGTTATTTTGGTTGTTGTTGTTTGGTTTGTGTGGTTCGAGTGTCAGTGTGCGCTGTGGGTCTGTAGTGACCGTAGTGGTCTCCTCACCGATACGGGAAGTGGGTGCTGAGGGGTCAGTCTTGACCTTTTATACTAATTCTGATGAAAAGTAATTAGAAGTCAAAAGTGTTAACCCTTGGCAATTGGGCTTTGAAGTATTCAGTCATCCCCTCCCTCTCTCTCTCTCTCTCTCTCTCTCTCTCTCTCTCTCTCTCTCTCTCTCTCTCTCTCTCTCTCTCTCTCTCTCTCTGTCACACACACACATACGCACACACACACACATACGCACGCACATACACACACATACACACACACACACACGCACATAAAACACACACACATAATTATATATACACACACACTCATCTTGCAAAATGAAGTGTACACAGTCTGTCTGTTTGTATGTCCGTCTCTCTCTCTCTCTGTCTCACCATCTCTGTCTGTTTCCGTCTCTCTCTCTGTCTCGCCATCTCTGTCTGTTTGTATGTCTGTCTCTCTGTCTCGCCATCTCTGTCTGTTTGTATGTCCGTCTCTCTCTCTCTGTCTCGCCATCTCTGTCTGTTTGTATGTCCGTCTCTCTCTCTGTCTAGCCATCTCTGTCTGTGTCTTTGTATGTCCGTCTCTCTCTCTGTCTAGCCATCTCTGTCTGTTTGTATGTCCGTCTCTCTCTCTGTCTAGCCATCTCTGTCTGTGTCTTTGTATGTCCGTCTATCTCTCTGTCTAGCCATCTCTGTCTGTGTCTTTGTATGTCCGTCTCTCGCTGTCTAGCCATCTCTGTCTGTTTGTATGTCCGTCTCTCTCTCTCTCTCTGTCTAGCCATCTCTGTCTGTGTCTTTGTGCACAATGCAGTGCTGTCAATGTGTTCCCTATTTTGAAGGCTATGTTCAGCCACGTAATACCATCACTCAGGATCACCCGATTCTGTATTTAGAAAGTAAGCAGTGCTCTTGTTGTTGAATGCCGAAGAACTTGAAGAAGCTCCACCCTTTTCTGTGAGAGTTTGAATCGCACTGACAGGCTTACCCAAGGGTTGGCCCCAAAGCACGCCACCTGCACCCCACCCCACTCCCAACACCCTTGTTTTGTGTTCCGGGATATCAACCCCGGAGTGGTATCAACCGACCGCACCCCTCCCCGTTGTTTTCCACTGCAACTATGTCTGAGCAGGAAAACAGAACAACACCGTCCATCGCCCCACCCTCCCCCCAGGCCTCCGCTGTGTTTTATTCCTGGGTGTATCTGTTGAATGTAACTGTGCAACAACAACACTCTACCCCCCCCCCCCCCCCCCGAAAAAAGTCAACAACAGCAAACCTACCACCTCCGCGCACACACACACACACGGCCTACACGCACGCATGCATGCATACATACATACATGCTCGCACGCACTCACACACACGCACGCACGCACACACACACACACACACACGTCATCATCACAGCTCTGTTGTTTTCTATATCTGCGGAATCTACTGAATGCAACCCTGTGCAATAAACAACATAACAAAACAAAAACCACACCCCCGCATCTGTACCTAACTCTCTTCTCTCCCTCTCTCCCTCTCTCCCTCTCCCTCTCTCTCTCCCTCTCTCTCTCCCTCCCCCCGCCCACCCCACCCAACCTCTGTTGTTTTCTATTCCTGAGGGGTATCTGCTGACTGCAACCCGACATAATGGGAAGCATCTTGCGCTCAGGTGTGGTTGTAGTGTACGCGAGAGTGAGGAAAAGACAGTTGGTTTCTATGGCAACCAAGAAGCCAGACAGTCTCCTCCACCGATACTGATAGCAGCATAGCTTGCTGGAATTGTCTTGAAAACAATGAGAGGGTGTCTTGTGTCAATGATCAGCATAATTATTCAGACAGTCAGTTTTGGCATTGTGCTTTGTGCAGAAGGCTGTGTGAATGTGAGTGAATGTGTTTCGTGGTTACTTCTGTGTGCGTCTAGAGTTGCATGTATCTTTTATAATTTATTTAACATGCCCCTCCCCCCCCCCCCCTCATCATCATAAGACACATCTCCAACCCCCTCATCATCATAAGACACATATCACCAACCCCCCTCATCATCATAAGACACATATCACCAACCCCCCTCATCATCATAAGACACATATCACCAACCCCCCTCATCATCATAAGACACATATCACCAACCCCCCTCATCATCATAAGACACATATCACCAATCCCCCTCATCATCATAAGACACATATCACCAACCCCCCTCATCATCATAAGACACATATCACCAACCCCCCTCATCATCATAAGACACATATCACCAACCCCCCTCATCATCATAAGACACATATCACCAACCCCCCTCATCATCATAAGACACATATCACCAACCCCCCTCATCATCATAAGACACATCACCAACCCCCCTCATCATCATAAGACACATATCACCAATCCCCCTCATCATCATAAGACACATCACCAACCCCCCTCATCATCATAAGACATATCACCAATCCCCCTCATCATCATAAGACACATATCACCAATCCCCCCCCCATTGATTTCCTTGTTTTCTGGTCAACCCACAAACTTTTACATGTATACATGTACACATGTGTGCTAAACTGTGCCCAAAAAAGTATTGCAGCAAATGTTGTACCCCAATGAAAGCATTACATCCTGTGCCATTTCATTCAAAATTTAAATTTAAATGGCACAGAAATTTATGCTTTAGTTAGGGGGTACGGTGCTGCATTAATTTTGCTGCACATTTGACAAACTAACGGAATAAAGCAAGCAAACCTTCATGATCTTTTCTAATGTGTTACAGGTGAACAGAGGACAGGGAATACCAGTGCATGTCCCCAGTTCCAGCTCAATGACTTTTTGAAGTGCAATCAACTCAAATTACTCAACCATGGAGGTGCGGATATCGTGTGCCATCTTGACGATTGTGTGCAGTCTACTCGTGGCTGCTCGTGAGGAAATTAAAAGTAAGTCCTCGTGTTCTCTGTGAATTGTTCAGATACGCAACATACAGGGGTTTGCAAAGCTTCACACTGGTGTGGGGTACAGGTAGGTACATGTGTTTGCGAGCATACCGCAAACACTTTATGCATATTATATATGAACACATACATGTGCAAACATATTGAGTTATGCACACAAATACCTGTACACTGACACACACACAAACACACACAGAAGAAATATAGTATTGAGACAGTCACACATAACAAACAAAAAACAATTACAGAGGAAAAAAGATTGCATTGTGTTTTCTTGTCCCCCCCCCCCCCCCCCCCCCTCACCTTTCTCTCTCTCTCTCTCTCTCTGTCTCTCTCTGTCTCTCTCTGTCTCTCTCTCTGTCTCTCTCTGTCTCTCTCTCTCTCTCTCTCTCTTTCTCTCTCTCTTTCTCTCCCTCCCTCTCTCACACTCTCTCTTACTTCCTCTATTCTCGCTCTTACCTTCATACCCTCTCTCTCTCTCTCTCTCTCTCTCTCTCTCTCTCTCTCTCTCTCTCTCTCTCTCTCTCTCTCTCTCTCTCTCTCTCTCTCTCTCTCTCTCTCTCTCTCTCTCTCTCTCTCTCTCCTCTACCATGATGAATAAACATCTTAATGTTCTGCTTACAGCTTCCTCTATTCTCTCTCTCTTACCTTCATACCCTCTCTCTCTCTCTCTCTCTCTCTCTCTCTCTCTCTCTCTCTCTCTCTCTCTCTCTCTCTCTCTCTCTCTCTGAGTCTCTCTCTCTCCTCTACCATGATGAATAAAATATTAATGCTGTGCTTACAGCAGCTTAATTTCAAATAACATTATTTTTAATTATGTTCACATAAATTCCTACCATTGCTGCTACACAAATGACACTGATGTTCTGTTGACAGATTGTAAGCCACCAGCTGTTATTAAGCAAGCCAGAAGGGTTGTGTACTTCCAACAAGACGGGACGGCTACCCTGGAATGTATAGCAAAAGGAGATGAAACATTAACGTAAGTAAAGATTCATCTGAGTTTGCCATTTATTGTAACACAACATCTTTTAATTTTGAAAAGAACTCATTGTGAATTAACCCATTCTGCAAAAAAACAGATCAAGTCTAGCTTTCTCGCGATAACTGTGACTTTGTGTCTGTGATTGTAATGTAACCGTGTGCCGAAACACTACGATCACCTCGGGAAGCGAAGTGCAATCAAACAGGTTTAAAAATGTTAGGGCTAATTTCTTAGCCCTATAAAAACTGTTATGCAAACCCGAAGGTTTCCATGAACATACAGACAATCGGAAACTACCACACCCTATCACAAACAGATTTCCACAAACCACGGGTGTTGACTTTAAAGGCCAACAACTCGGGTGCAGAGTCTGCTGTAAAAGGAGCGGAGCCTCCCCTGTCACAATCGCCCCCGTTTGAAATGAACTTCGTCCCGAAGTTCCGAACCGGGAGACCACTGTCCATCCCAAGTTCGCAGAATGGGAACAGCACGAACATGTTCAGTGGTCATATTATGCCATTACCTGAACATATCATGCCGAGTCCCATCCCTGCTCGCAAGCGCCAGATGTAACCGGGTGCCGAAACACTACGATCACCTCGGGAAGCGAAGTGCAATCAAACAGGTTTAAAAATGTTAAGGCTAATTTCTTAGCCCTATAAAAACTGTTATGCAAACCCGAAGGTTTCCATGAACATACAGACAATCGGAAACTACCACACCCTATCACAAACAGATTTCCACAAACCACGGGTGTTGACTTTAAAGGCCAACAACTCGGGTGCAGTCTGCTGTGAAAGGAGCGGTAGCCTCCCCTGTCACAGTAAGAAACACTGCAAGTTGGTGGGTTAGAGACTGACTCACTGTGCTTTAACTACAGGTATCAGAACAACAAACAAACAAGCAAAGGTTAGTTATTGGAACGTTGGTTTGAAAAAAAAAATTATTCTGGATTTTGGAACGCTAGCCGTCTTACTCATCTGTTTTGGGATTACGGTTATCAGAATCGGGGATGGCAAAATCTCAAAATGTTAACTCGCAAGCCTGGTGAGTAACTTCAAGAAAGTCACTAGCTGGCCAGAAATTTTGCTAGCACGGTACATACCACAGTTAATGCATCTGCAGTGTTTAAAATCATATAGCTTTGAAAGTCGATAGTACAACCAAAAGTGTTGCAATTGACCAGAATTTTCAGAATCTCTCTAACTGCCATCCCTGAGAATTCTTAAAGACACACACTACAGTAGTGTCATCTCTCTAACTGCCATCCCTGAGAATTCTCAAAGACACACACTAGTGTCATCTCTCTAACTGCCATCCCTGAGAATTGTTAACGACACACACAAGTGTCATCTCTCTAACCGCCATCCCTGAGAATTCTTAACGACACACACTAGTGTCATCTCTCTAACTGCCATCCCTGAGAATTCTTAACGACACACACTAGTGTCATCTCTCTAACCGCCATCCCTGAGAATTCTTAACGACACACACTAGTGTCATCTCTCTAACTGCCATCCCTGAGAATTGTTAACGACACACACTAGTGTCATCTCTCTAACTGCCATCCCTGAGAATTGTTAACGACACACACTAGTGTCATCTCTCTAACTGCCATCCCTGAGAATTGTTAACGACACACACTAGTGTCATCTCTCTAACTGCCATCCCTGAGAATTGTTAACGACACACATTGACTCCATCTCTCTAACCGCCATCCCTGAGAATTGTTAACGACACACACTAGTGTCATCTCTCTAACTGCCATCCCTGAGAATTCTTAACGACACACACTAGTGTCATCTCTCTAACTGCCATCCCTGAGAATTGTTAACGACACACACTAGTGTCATCTCTCTAACTGCCATCCCTGAGAATTGTTAACGACACACATTGACTCCATCTCTCTAACCGCCATCCCCAGGTACACGTGGCAGAAGGACGACGAAGAGCTGGACCCCACCACGCCAGAGAACGAGGTCCACATGACCGTCGAGTCGGGGGTGGGCACCCTGATCCTCAGCCCGGCCAAGGAATCCGACGGGGGAACGTACCAGTGCAAGGTGCAGAACGCGTGCGGCACGTCGCTGTCCACCACCACCCGGCTGCTCCACGCTCACATCGACCCCTTTCCCAAGCTGGACGAGCCACTCAAGATGAAAGCCATGATGGGCAAACCGCTCAAACTGTCCTGCAATCCTCCAGACAGCGTCCCTGAGGCTCAGATCAGCTGGATTCTTGTGTCCGGCGACGACGATTCCGCGGATGTGATGGATTACCAGCCGGGGCCTGAAGAGGGCGGGATGTTCAACAGTGTTCCGTTGGGGCGGCGCGTCACGATGGATTACCAGGGCAACCTGTACTTTGTGGCGGTGGAAGAGCAGGATGCGCAGGAGGGCAAGCACTACGTGTGTATGGCCAGCAACAACGAGGTGCGCTCCATGAACCAGGGCGAGGACAAGATTATTGAAATCTTCGGCAGTAAGTTGTGCTTCTTTCCGTCTTTCTTTTTTTGTTTGTTACTTAATTCTTTCTTTCTTTCTTTCTTTTTTTCTTTCTTTGTTATGAGTGACCATTTGAGATTCACTCAGTGGGACAGTGAACCTCACATGGGGCTACATGGGGCTATTGCCCAGGTTGAACTGGCTACGGAGAGCGACTTCTGTTATAGGATTGTTTCAGGAAAACTGATTATCTCTGTACAACAGTAGGGAGGGCCCCCTATGGGATGGAGGGACATGAATGGTTGGAGTGGTGAAGCTGTGGAATGGGTGATGATGTTTGTGATGAGGTTGTAAGGTTCCATAGATAGTCACAGATGATTGTAATGGGGAACATGTGTGTCATGCGTTGCCAGGCCGAGTGTCCCAGGAACCCACAGTGCTGCAGTGGCACTCAGACAAGGAGGTCATGACCTTGGAGGGCAGGAAGGCCAGGTTCAAGTGCATCTTCTCTGGATAGTAAGTCACTCAATGTCATTTCTTCTCATTATTATCTTTTTCTGCGTTCGTGACCTCCTTACGCTCATAGTCATAGTCACCTAAAGTAAGATTTTAGATTGTCACACCGGTTTTTGACTCGCCTGAGTAATTTGTGAGTACATTATTAGGATTCATATGTGTCCATCCGTATGTCTGGCTGGCAGTCCATCCGTGGGCAAAAAAACTTAACGTCAAGGCTATCTCGGATGTTTTTGAAGCTGGACCTCTGAAACTTGCACAGTTTTAGGGTTTGATGATCTCACGAAGTGACCCCAATTTGGCTGACCCTCGTCTAATTTTAGGTCACAGTGGGGTCATGTTCGTTTAATAAAATACCCTACCATGTGAGCAACAAGACGCTGTCCTCAACGGTGTGCGTGCAAGGTATCTGCGGAAGGTCGCGGGTTCGAATCCTGGCCGCACCTTGTGGGTTAAGTGTGGAGATTTTTCCTATCTCCCTGGTCAACATGTGTGTAGACCTGCTAGTGCCTTATCCCCCTTCGTGTGTACACACAAGCACAAGATCAAGTGCACACGGAAAAGATCCTGTGATCCATGTCAGAGTTCAGTGGGTTATAGAAACACGAAAATACTTTGCCTGCTGCCCCTGAATGTGGCGTATGGCTGCCTGAATGGCGGGGTAAAAATGGTCATACATGTAAAAGATCTTGGGAGTTTCAGCCCATATAATGTACAGTTGTCCTCATAATTTGCTTTCACTTCGTTCTTCCCAGGTAGCTCAGTTGGTAGAGCACTAGACTTGTGATCCTAGGGTCCCAGGTAGCTCAGTTGGTAGAGCACTTGACTTGTGATCCTAGGGTCCCAGGTAGCTCAGTTGGTAGAGCACTTGACTTGTGATCCTAGGGTCCCAGGTAGCTCAGTTGGTAGAGCACTAGACTTGTGATCTTAGGGTTCCAGGTAGCTCAGTGGGTAGAGCACTAGACTTGTGATCTTAGGGTCCCAGGTAGCTCAGTTGGTAGAGCACTAGACTTGTGATCCTAGGGTCCCAGGTAGCTCAGTTGGTAGAGCACTAGACTTGTGATCTTAGGGTCCCAGGTAGCTCAGTTGGTAGAGCACTAGACTTGTGATCTTAGGGTCCCAGGTAGCTCAGTTGGTAGAGCACTAGACTTGTGATCTTAGGGTCACGGGTTCGAATCCGGGCCAGGAAGGACACTGGTCAACTTTATGTGCGGACTCAGAGAGAGTATCCATATTCCACCCCCATGTCACCAGAGTGGCAAGTAAAAGACCTCATCATTCTGCCTTTAGTGCAGGTGGCTGATTACAGCTAAACCTGCACACACCTGGGTAGAGCTACTCTGTTGCTGCTAGCTTTCCACTGGGAGGAAGCGACACAAATTACCCAGCAATGGGACAATAAAGTTATACAATTTATAATGATAATAATATTAATAAGGCCAAAAAAAAAGTGTGGTTACGGTAACATAGCCAAAAAAAATAGGGTAGAAAGGTACTTAGGTAGGCAATAACTTTTTTTTGTTTTACTTTTTTTTCTAATGTGTACAAATTAAACCTACTTGACAGGGAAATAAGTGTGCGACTCGGGCGCTTTCGCTTTCATTGCGTTTTCTGCACTCGTTTACTTGTTTTTTGGGGTATTTTTTTGACAAATGTAATAAAAAGTTATAGGGTCGGCCCCAAAAAATAGGGTAGGTCGGGTTACCGTAACCACACCTATTTTTTTAGGCCTAAATAACATTTCTATAGCGCGAGTCCCATCAATTGGCTCCAGGTGCTTTACAATTTGATTATAAAACAAACTAGCACAAATTAAACAAGCATGAAAAAAATGCAAAAAGTAATGTGAGTGTTTGCGGTTTGTTCACCCAGCCCTACGCCCAGGGTGCGATGGCGACGTATCGATGGCAAGATGGACGAGGGCAGAATGAAGCAGAGCAGCGACGAACACGAGTTTGTCATCAGCGACGTCCAGCCTGAAGACGAGGGCGTGTACGAGTGTTCCGGCGAAAACCCCATGGTGCAAGGCGTCATCAAGGAGACCTTCAAACTCTCGGTGGAGTGTAAGTGTGCTACAGTGGAACACCCCTTCAGGACTTCCTCCTTTTTAAGACCAATTGCTTTTTACATTTAGTCAAGTTTTACACCTCAGCCCTGGTGGCATGGGTTCAAAGACAAAATTAAGGTCAAAGAAATGTTTATGTGTGTGTAGAACCTGCTCTTTTTGTTCAATTGTGTCTCCGTTATGTTATATCCGAACGCTATTTTTTTCTGAGTAACATCACTTTGACTATGGGGCATATTAATAAGTAATTTGTCCATAGTCAGTGAAGGAAGTCAGGTGATTCATTGATGCACAGTCTTCTCTCCTGCTAGCCTGTCTACCTGAGGGACAGCGAAATGGCAATTACAACATGGGGGCCGGGTGGCTCAGTTGGTAGAACACTGGACTTACATTCTGATTGTGTGATTACAGCTCGCCCTCGCTGGACCAAGCGGCCAAAAGATCTGATCGTGGGTGTGGAGGATAACGTGACCTTCGTCTGCGATGTCGATGCTGCACCCTCAGCGACCGTCCAGTGGTTCATCAACGGTGTGCCAGAGCGAGGTGAATAGCAGGCAGCTGCATTATGTGTTGGGGGGGGGGGGACTGCTTGAGCAATGTGGATAAGCTGACCCTGACATCGGTGATTATTGTGCTCGGTGGTTATGCAATTTGGTTGGTAGTTTTGTACAGCATCATTTGTCTGGCCGTCCGGTCTAACAGTACAGACGTGTGATCGACAAGAAGAAGGCTGGTAGCTTTGTACAGCATCATTTGTCTGGCTGTCCGGTCTAACAGTACAGACGTGTGATCGACAAGAAGAAGGTTGGTAGCTTTGTACAGCATCATTTGTCTGGCTGTGCGGTCTAACAGTACAGACGTGTGATCCACAAGAAGAAGGTTAGTAGTTTTATACAGCATCATTTGTCTGGCTGTGCAGTCTAACAGTACAGACGTGTGATCCACAAGAAGAAGGTTGGTAGTTTGAATGATTGTTCATTTCATTGCTGAATGAATAGAATTGATATTTAGGGATAAGCTTTTACTTTGTGCAGAAAAAGAATGAAATACTGCTATTTCTACCTACCCACCTATAACACACTTACAGATCTGTGTGAAGCACAGGGAACACCAGCAAAATAAACAATCAAACAACCAAGCAAGCAGACAAACAAACACAAAATCAATATATACTGTACTAACATTAACAAACAGAACAAAAACACAAAGAACTTACAAACAAGCAATTACTTTTTCATCTTTTAAAACAAAAACTAATTCCCTCTGTTTTTAAATGTTTCCACTAACACAACAAAACCACCTGGAATCTTGAATCAAAAAAGAATAATTGTAGGTAAATGGAACGTTTAATTAATGGAGAAAAAAACCATGTAACATTTACTAGTACGTTGACCACATGGGCCTGTAGACGGACAGACAAACACTTGGGACACAAATAATCAACTAATCTCGGAATCGTGGATGTAACTTGCTTGCAAGATGCCGGCAAGGTTATCAATTCATCTTGTGTGTGTGTGTGTTGTGTGAGTGTGTGTGTGTGTGTGTGTGAGTGTGTGTTGTGTGTTGTGTGAGCGTGTGTGTGTGTGTTGTGTGAGTGTGTGTGTGTGTGTTGTGTGAGTGTGTGTGTGTGTGTTGTGTGAGCGTGTGTGTGTGTGTTGTGTGAGTGTGTGTGTGTGTGTGTGTGTGTGTGTGTGACGCTTGATGTTATATAGTGATTATGTGGTTCATGTTTGTGCATGTATTTCAATTGGTGTCGTTGCATTTGTTTTAATTTTTATAGCTGCGTATGTTAGGTGTGCTTGGCTAGAGTGAATGGAGTGAAAACCGAATTCCCAAACTTGTGCAAGAAAATATTCTGTATTCTGAATTCTTGAGTCTTAATTTACAGATGCGCCACCGGCCAAGAATCGTAAAGTGCATAACAACGCTCTGGTGCTGACCAACGTCACGCAGGATGACTCTCAGGTGGTCCAGTGCAACGCTTCCAACATCCACGGCTATCTGTGGGCTGACGTCTACCTGGAGGTGCAAGGTGAGTCATGATTGTCTGGGGAACACCCCCCTCCCCCTCCCCCCCTCCCCCTCCCCCCCCCCCTCCCCCCTTTCAGACATTATAAGACCACATGTATAAGCTTCGATTGTCGTGCTCCATGTTTTAAATAAATTGATTGTATGCGGCATGGTTATCTGTAATTTTCTGAATAAATTGTTTAAACTGAAATCTTCTTCTCGTTCGCTATTTAACTAAAATGGTTATTTCATCTGATACATGTTTGGTTCTTCCAGCCATGAAGCCGACCATTGTCTCCAAGCCGACGGAGCAGAAGGTTGCCCAGGAGAGGAACGTCATCATTCCGTGCGGGGTGGAGGGCAAACCTCGGCCTCAAGTCATGTGGTACAAAGGCAGCCAAAAGCTGGAGGGATTCCGCTACACCATCTTGCCCACTGGGGACCTACAGATCAATGTATGTATAAGTTACAGCTCCGTCCATCCATGGTATCGCCTGATATTTTGTCGAGACTGGGTCAATGAATATGATGACGTCACTCGAGGCTCTGCCGAGAGTGACGTCATTATATTCTTTCACCCCGTCGAGACAAAATATCACGCGATACCATGGATGGACGGAACTGTAACGTATATATGGCATGACCAAAGTAAAGAGAATTTGTCATGGGATGTGGAAACAAATCATTGGAAATTCACCATGGGCAATCAACTCAAGCCTAGAAGTTGTAGAACTATAATTATTTTGTTTCAGTCTTGGCAAGGCCAGTTTTGTCCAGTTCGGGAAAAGACATGAATTCATTCACCCTGCCGAGACGAAAAAAAAAAAATTCCATGGATGAAAACGTATAAGCTTATATCCCGTGACGCATCAAAGCTAAATTTTGTTTTGAAATGTCTTCACAACGTACAGATAACTTATAACGACATAATCGCCTTCACAAGACAGAAAAAACGCACACTTTGTTTGTCGTCTGCTACAAATCTAGTCTTGTTGGTTGACGGAGAGAATAAAGCTTCAATCGTACTTTCATCAACAGGAATAAATATGCTCAATCCGCTCTCAGTTCGCAACTGAACCTTGTTTTTTTTCTTTAACCTTTTGGTTAACATTGAAACAGCAATCCAAAAGAGTGTTTCAGCTGTTTCAAGACACAGGCTTGGCTCCTTCTTTTGAGTTGCTTTTCAGTCTAAAATGACACCGGAAGCGAACAAATTTTCGCGTGTACTGTCGTCACAAAATGACGTCATGACAAAGTTACACGCAAAGCGAAAGAGACTTTGACGTCATTTACTTTTGTTCAGAATATTCCGTCTGTTCCTAGCTTTGTCAGTGAAGACCTGACGTGAGTAAGCTTACCTAAAACGTCTTTGTTCTCTATTCACATTGCAGCTGTGAAATACAAATCAGCGAATCTATCGTGAGGAAGACGTTTATGTACAAATCACCGAACCCAACTCATTTTTTGTGTGCATGTTTCTGAAGAATAAACTGCATGTGGTTAATGCTTGTCGAAACAAGCCATAAGGCTTTATGAATAAAAGATTTCACGCATTGCTTGGCCATCTGATCACAGATGAGGTCGCAGTTTGTAGGTTGAATCTATGAATCGCCCAGAGATAGATCTGCATTGCCATTTCTGGAACGACCTTCCAGATTATCAACAGCGGGTTCATGGTCGGAATCAAGAGGTCAAATTTGCATGGCTCCCAATCATTTCCTAAAAGATTTCCATTTTCTTGTTTCTGCGGCTGCGCAAGTTATTTTGCCTAGGTCATGGCCGAACTTTAGGCCTACGGAGAAATATCGCTGGATATTTTCTCCCTAGATTAACAGAGACAAAGAAGGGAAGTCATGCTGTATGTGTGCTTGTTCTCTCACTGTTTCTGTTTTAATCTGTGTGTGTGTGTGTGTGTCTGTCTGTCTGTCTGTCTGTCTGTCTGTCTGTGTGTTTCTCTCTCTCTCTCTCTCTCTCTCTCTCTCTCTCTCTCTCTCTCTCTCTCTCTCTCTCTCTCTCTCTCTCTCTCTCTCTCTCTCTCTCTCTCTCTCTCTCGCTCTTCGCTTTTGTGTGCGTGCGTGTGTGTGTGTGTGTGTGTGTGTATGTGTCTCTCTCTCTTTCTGTATGTGCATGTGTCTATTTGCATCCACTTGAAATCATCCAGCTTTCTTTCACCTAATAGTAATGATCTTTTCCCTGTGAAGGCTGTGGGCGATCAAGACTCGGGTGACTACTCCTGCATTGCCAAGAATCGCTATGGACAAGCCGAAGCAGAGGGACAGCTAGTTGTCAGAGGTAATTGTTTTGCTTAACCACGGGAGCGGGAAAGATGTTGGCCTTCTGTCTGGAAGGTTCTGAGTTCGAATCCTGGCCCCGACTGGTGGGTTTGAGGTGGAGACCTGCTAAAGTGCCTTACCCCCCTTCATGGGTATAGGAAAGCACAAGGCGAAGTACGCTAGAAAAAGATCCTGTCATTTATGGGTTATAGAAACAGGAAAAGTACAGGCATGCATCCACCGGACACCACCCCATCCTCCCTCCCCCTGAGGTTCTTAAAAACGGGGCAGTCTGACTAAATAAGGGCCGGCCTTTACTGAATGAGACCAGAGTTGAGTGGGAAAGCAGGTTCTTAAAAACGGGGCAGTCTGACTGAATAAGGGCCGGCCTTTACTGAATGAGACTAGAGTTACAGTCGTGCTTTGCAGAGAAGACACATGTTATCAGCCTTCTGTTGTCATTCCCAAGTAGAGCTACTCTTGGACTCAAATCTCGTTACGGGGCTGGGTAACTCAGTTGGTAAAGCACTGGACTTGTGATCATAAGGTCTAGGGTTCCAATCTAGGCAGAGACAGACACAGGTCAACTTTATGTGCAGACCCGGAGATGGTATCCATGTCCAACCCCCATGTCACCACAATGGCAAATGAAAGACATTGGGATAATAGAGTAAATAAAATTAATTGAAAAAACTCATGAGCTCTGTGTTTATTCTTTGCGTTTGCATGTGTGTTACAGAGAAGACCCAGATCTTGAGCCCTCCGATAGACGATCGGGTGAACTACGGAAAGCCGGTCATCTTCAACTGCGGCGCAGTGACGGACAAGCTAGAAAACATGTGGCTCAAGTACATCTGGTCCAAGGATAATGCGCCCGTCGACGCGTCTGACCCCAGGGTGAGACTTCTCTCCCCTTAATGTGAAGGGGCTTCTTGTAGAGCAAGTTCTGTTCAATAGCATTTTAACAGGCGTAAATGGTAATACAGATGTGCACATGCATGCATACTAATGCACACACACACACATGTTACACACACATCCACACACGCACGCAGACATGCACATGCGCACATACATGCACGCACGCATTCACACCCATGCACGTGCGCGCACACACACACACACCTCTATGAATCAGTTGGTTATTTTAAAGTTGAAAGAAAACGAAGATAATACACTACAATACAAAACGGTACAATATACAATAAAATACTACAGAAATTCATGTTTATTAAAGGCACAGTAATTAAGCCGGGCTCCCCGAGCGTCTGCATACAGTACAAGCATACTTCCATTTGAATGCTCACCGAACGGGAACATCCTGGATGCTTTCTGTCACTGCAGAGCGCCTAGAACTGTACCCACGGAATATGCGCGATATAAGACTCATTGATTGATTGATTGAGCGTGAGAAATTTTCAAAGAATTTATTTTCGTGGACTTGGTCCTCTACAAATGGCGCCTCGTTTTGGTGCTGGACGGCTGTTATGAACTTTATTCAACTGATACCGGAAATCACGCCCGGACAGTAAGCCTCCCGTAAACCATCACAGATACTGTCAGGCTTTTACACACAGTACAAACACCCTTCCATTTGAACGCTCACCAAACGGGAACATCCTAGGTGCCCTACGTAAAGAGCGAGCAGTTTTTAAAGAATTAATTTTGCAGATTGTCTCGAACACTTTTTGGACCCATCCTGAACTCAGGTCAAAAATTGAGTTACTTCCCTTCGGGTCTGATTCTATCGATGTAAACTGGCGATAGCCGTTAATCGATGATTATCAGAATGTTTTTGGACCAAGGTGTGTTTTTGCGCTAGACCTAACTTTTAAAATCTAAATAATAGATTGACAGCTTGTTACACAAACTTTTCTTTAATCATAAAAGAATAATTTTTTCATCAAGACAAGATCAGTACAAACCCAGAAGCAGGGTCACGCAAGGGTCGTAGCAGACGACGGTTTACAGTGCATATCGCGGTTCCTCTCAACAGTCAAAAGCCATCGCTAGAGTTCTTGTGAACCACAGCCGTTTTTTTCGTGCCTAAAAACGTGCTATTGTAGATAAGCTCACATCGAGTCGCATTCAAATGACTAACTGACGACTACATTGTGAAAAAGGGAAACTGGATCACACGGGTTCACGATGGCTCAGGGGTAAGATAAACCACGCAAAAATAAATTCTTTGAAAATTGTTCGCTCTTTACGGAGGGCACCTAAGATGTTCTCAATCGGTGAGTGTTTAAATGAAAGGGTGTTTGTACTGTGTGTAAAAGCCTGACCGTATCTGTGATGGTTTACGGGAGGCTTACTGTGCCTTTAATTCAATCGAACCTGTTTATAATGACACCCAATGTACCCACCAAACGTAGTCATTTGAGACAAGTGTTCGAAATGGAAAGGTGAATAGCGTAGACAATAAAATCGTTTTGGGATCTTTCTGAATATAGTTATTGTGGGCAGGTGGTTGCTTTCGACAGGTGGTCGCAGACTACTTCAGTGGCGTCACAGTAGTGGTTTTAACATCTTTACTCATACACACCTGTGTGATATTGGGACTGGGTAGCCGAGTGGTAACGCACTTGCGCTCGGAAGCGAGAGGTTGCGTGTTCAGGCCTGGGTCAGGCCGCAATTTTCTCCCCCCTTTCCTAACCTAGGTGGTGGGTTCAAGTGCTAGTCTTTCGGATGAGACGAAAAACCGAGGTCCCTTCGTGTACACTACATTGGGGTGTGCACGTTAAAGATCCCACGATTGACAAAAGGGTCTTTCCTGGCAAAATTGTATAGGCATAGATAAAAATGTCCATCAAATACCCGTGGGACTTGGAATAAAGTAAACAAATTCCATCTCACGCGGCATTAAGTCTCAGGAAACATGAATACACGCATGCAGGGAAAAAAAACAAATATGGGTAGCGCCGTATGTATGGCAGCTCGCTTTCCCCGGGGAGAAAGCAGCCCGAATTTCCATGAGGGTAACCTCACTGGACTGTAAATCTTATCCAATCCAATCCAATCCAATCCAATCCAATCCAATCCAAAATCCAATCCAATCCAATCCAATCCAATCCAATCCAATCCAATCCAATCCAATCCAATATTAACTGTTACAGGTGCACGTGAAGGGGGGAGAACTAAGGATCAACGCGACGAGCAGCAAGGATACGGGGAAGTACAAGTGCAACGCCACCAACGGTCTGGATAGCGACGCCGTCGAGGTTACTCTCGAGGTCGTAGGTAAGAGGAACACTGTGTGGCATTTGTTTGTGTGTGTGTAGGTAGTCAAAAGCCTCTTTCCCGAGTTGTCCCAAAGCCGGTGTTATCCCGTTTTGCTAATGGTTCACAAATGATTTCTGGTGTAATTACGTACCGCATGTAATACAAAACTGAATGAAACAAAAGTCTGAAGTCTTATCTTGGTTTCTGTGGTGATGGTTGTTTGTATTTGTTGCGCTAGAACAGATAACAACTCTCAAACCGAGGGCCTCGTGACCACCGGATGCCATTACGTCACGCTCTGTGGCATGTCAGGCCTGACAGTATGCTCACACAATCTCAGAGTGCTTCGCGTTGTTTCATCGGTTGACCTAGAAATGATAACCAATTAAAAGCTTTGTTTCTCAGCTTCATTTACATGTAACAGTAAACGGGATCGGACGTTGGCGAGAATACGTGCAAAGCAAATGAAATATATGATATACATTTTTGGAAGTTTTGCGATTTACAATCGATTTCAAAAGGATATTATCAGAAAGAAGAAGTATTCGACTAATTAATGCGGTATTTTTCTTGCCTAAACGTTATTTGTACGCCGAGCACTTTACGGGAGAAAAACGTAAACAAAGCCGTCTGTGCAACCCAGTCACCCTGAGCCGTGATGGCCGAAGCTTGTTCACGGCCCTGTCGAGCGACTGAAGACATCGCTGATTCTCGGCCTCGTCCATGCGAATCATGGAATCTCAAAGCTCTTGTTGGTGAGTACAGTTCTTAAGAATCCTGATTCATATTGTTTTTATCAGTTATAAATAAAATCTGTGCGGATACATGCGAGTAATGCCGATCGCATGTGCAGAGATCGGTCGTCCATTGATGGTGTTCATGTGTGTAAAATGGTAGCTGTGGTTCTCAACAGATTTAATTAAATGTACGTTTCAAAGGAAGGATTGTTGAATGGGCAACTTTGACTGGGCTTTTATATTCATGGTTTCTGAAGGTTTTGTGGTTGTAGCACCTAAATATAAGTGGAAAATCATGGAAAAAGCGAGGTCACGTGACCCGTGGCAAAATCAGCGGTTTTGTGTCGTCTGCTCGATGTCGTTTCAAGGTGTGCTTTGCATGCTGCAACGTTCTCCGGTATTTCGGGTTACAGTTGAGAATTGCCTTTGGCTTCCTTATAAAGAAACGATACCATTACATCAGTTATAACTAACAAGAGGCGAAGCCTTCAAGGCTCCCGTAAGAAATCGACAAACAGTAACACAAACTCAATCACTCCGTCACACATACACACGCACACACACAGTAAGCATAGACACAGTGCAAGAGTGGGAGACGCTAGATCTAGATCTGTCTGTCTGTAGCCTACTCTGCCGTGTGCTGAAACCGAGTAAGTCCACTGACGCTACTTCCGAGAAAAACGACTTTTACTGTTTGATAAAATGTATCAAAAGTGATGATTATCTAGATCAAACCACCGAGATAATAAGATAAATAGCATTAATTTACGTTTAAAACCCGATTTTCATAATAATCTGATGGATGGTTTTGGTTTTGTTGGGCAAATTGTGGACTTACTTGGTTTTACCACTTTACCCCCCAATATCAGATCTAACAAAAAATGCGCAGATCTAAGCAAGCGGACTTACTTGGTTTTACCAGAATATTTGGAAGAAGAAGTGTTGTCAAGAGAAATGACAAAACAGTGAAAATAACACTACGAATTTGCACAAGATGGAAAGATGGAAAGAGAGAGAGAGAGAGAGAGAGAGAGAGAGAGAGAGAGAGAGAGAGAGAGAGAGAGAGAGAGAGAGAGAGGGGTGGGTGGGAGAGACTAGACAGGGAGTGAGAGAGAGTGAGAGAGAGAGGAGAGAATGAGAGAGAGGAGACACAGCAGGGGCGGGGGGGGGGGGGTGGAGGGAGTAGGATGGAGGGAGTGAGAGAAATAAAGGGAGGGAGGGAGATAGAGAGATGGAAAGAGGGGTGGAGAGAGGGAGAAAGAGAGGGAGGGTGAGGGGGGGAGAGCTATGGAGGGAGAGATAAATGGGGAGGAAGAGGGAGGGATGGAAAGAAATAGTGGGATGGAGGGAGAGAGAGAGGAGGGAGGGAGTGAGAGAAGGGGAGGGAGGGAGATAGTGAGGGAGGAAGAAGAGGGGGGAGAGGAAGTGTGGGAGGGATGGAGGTAGGGAGAGAGAGAGGGGAGGGAGGGAGGGAGGGAAAGAGATAGTGGGATGGAGGGAGAGAGAGAGAGAGGAGGGAGGGAGTAAGAGAGGGGGAGGGAGATAAGGGGGGAGGAAGAGAGTAGGAGGGAGAGAGAGGGGGAAGGAGGGAGAGAAAGAGAGTGGGATGGAGGGACAGAGGGGAGGGAGAGAGAGGGAAGGAGAGAGGTAGAGAAAAGTCGATTGTTGGCGGTAGGGAGAGAGGGATGAGGGAAGAGAGCCACTCAAACCTCAAGATTGAGAGTGTTGCTGCAGGTCTGGATGACCTCCGACTTGTAGCTGTGGTGTGTGCTGTTGCCCTGGTCTTCGTCCGAATCACCGGTCCATACTGGGAGCTTCTCCAAAGTGAAGTCAAGTACACAGAGTTCCACAAGTATATCCAGCTCATGATCCACAGGATGGACAAGCAAGTTGCAGAATATCCAGCCTATTCTTCAGCTTTTTACTGTTTTCTTTTCATATTAACAAACTTACATTTTTCTCTGACACTTCAAGGGTTAATTTTGTACGAATGAATTCAAAAATATCTGCGTATACCAGAGTAATTTGCAACTCTAGCTGAACTTTATATTCAAGAACAAAGAAATGTAAGGAAAGAATTCTGTGATAGCACGAGCAATATATATTGTATTAATTGCTGAATTTTTGTAAGTATTTTATTGATGCATTATTTCAGTTGGACGGCAGATTCCAGCACTCTCCTGGACCCTCACTTTCTGGGCATTGATGGGGAATTCGAACTGCAAGGAGACAAAGCAGCCCTGAAGGACAGTATCTACAACTTTGCCAGTCAGCACATCGAAGCAGTCCAGTGTACTCTACGGCAGCTGATGCCAGACATGTGCAGTGTATTGCGCAGGCAGTTGAATGACTTTCTGGAAGATGGTGTGTATAGTGGACAACCAGTTCCCTTCCCAGATGTCCTCAACCACTGCCCACTGACAAATCTGCTCGGTGAAAACATTTTCGGTGACCTGGGCTATGACATTAACAAGCGGCGCAATGCATCTGTCCACCAGAGGTCGTCAACAAATATGCTGAGCCACAACAGGACAACACTGTGGTTGAAGAAGAAACTGGAGACCCAGTCAATTAGCCATCTTCTTGCCTTCGCTCGAAGGAAAGGGAAGTCTTTGCGACACCACAACCGCCAACAAGAGAAAGCGGTGTTGCTGCGACTGAGGTAGAGGCTCCTGGAAAACAAGGCAAAAAAGGCGGCAAAGGAGGCCAGACAGGCAGCAACCAAAACCGAGCTAATAAGAAAGCTGACGGCTGTTGGTGGCCCCTGTGTCATTGCAGAAGATGTTGATGCTCTGGTGATACGACTGAGAAGAGAAAAGAAATCAACCCTCTTGAACGCATTGAAGGACCAAATTCGATACCAGAAAACAGTATTGAATCAGAAGGGCTGCCTTCGACTCACTGGTAGCATTGAGGACCTGACAGCCAGCCTCAAGGCTCATCTGGGCGGCACTAATCTTCCAGCTCCAGATGAAAATTTTAAAAATTTTAAAAAAGCCTTAAAAAATGAAAATTTTCAAACCTGTTTTATTTCTTTGTCTGTGTACATGTGTTTACAGATCTGTCGATGCTGATCATTTTGATGTAAAGTTCATGTTGGTCGGACAGTTAGAAGCTGAAATATATCCTTTTAAAGATTAGAAGTGTTTGAACGGTAAAATTGAACGATTTTCCCAAGTTTGGGTTCTTCAATTCAATTATTTCTTACCCGTAAATTTTGGAGAAAAAAATTGAGCTAAAAGTCTTAGATATGGAGAGGTAATCTGTTCAAAATTAGCTTCATATTTCTTGTTTTGGTTTCACAGTGAGGCTCCAAAGTTGACGATTTCTTATTCTTGAAAAAAGTGAGTTTAAAAGGCCTAAAATTGCACTTTTCAAATGTACATAACTACTAAACTAATTCACCTACAGAATGCAAATTTACATCACTGTGCTCAGAATAAAAAGATCTACAAGACCATGGAAGTTATAACCTTTAACTCTGGAGTTTGAAAAATCACTTTTGAGTACCTAGTGTGAGAGAGAGAGAGAGAGAGAGAGAGAGAGAGAGAGAGAGAGAGAGAGAGAGAGAGAGAGAGAGAGAGAGAGAGAGAGAAGAGGAGAGAGAGAGAGAGAGAGACAGAGAGACAGACAGACAGACAGACAGACAGAGACAGACAGAGAGAGACAGACACAGAGAGAGACGCAGACACAGACAGACACACACGGACGCACGCACGCACGCACGCACGCACATGCAAGCAGGCAGAACAGGAGAGAGAGAGGTGTGTGGTCATGTGCTTTGGGCGGGGTTTGAGAGTGTCTCTCTCTATGTGTGTGTGTCTGTCTATCTGTGTGTCTTTCCGTCTGGCAGTCTGGCTTCACATGGCTCAAAGAAGGAAAATGCAATGGGAAAATGGGGAGAGTTTTAGAATAGAAACTGTACTGAATTGATATTGGAATCTTTCATGAAAACGCTACAATCTTTTTTTCTCCTCCCTCCAGCTCCCCCAGATCCACCCTACAATCTCTCCATCGTTTCATGCGGAGGATCCGACACAGATCTGGAATGGAAGTTCCAGGATTCCATGTCCAATTTCTCTCCCTTGGAAGAGTTCGTGATGGAGTACAACACGACCCATGACCCTGACGTCTGGCTGGAGGCCAAGAGAATTCCCGCTGACAAGAGGTGAGAGGTCAAGAAATAAATGGGTTGTTATTATTACTACTACACCCCGAAGATGGAATATGGTTTCCTGAGTAGTGGGGTATGAACATGTAAAATCCTACATGTAAAATCCCACATGTAAAATCTTCTTGTAAGAATTTTGAGTTTACGTGGGAGTTGTATGTAGCTGTCGATCACATGAGAATTTTTTTTGTTTTTTTGTTTAGGTATATAAACAGACATTGCACTGAAATCAGACTATACATCATCTTGGTATTTATTCTAATTTATAAAAAGACAGCAAGGTTTTTATAAGGGAGGCTACCCCTCCTCTCGCCTTTCTCCCCCTTCCTTACAAAAAAAAATGAATTCTATTATCTTTTTAGCACAAGTCATTCTGATACTTGATGAATCAGTTTTCATGTTGTGCTGTAGCTGAAAAATTCCTTAGACATTAACCCCACTACAACTTTATGGCTCTCACTTTCATAATTTAATGATAGTAAAGGTGTTTAATCACGTATGTTATTCTAGAGAGCAAAGATATACACATGATTGTCTAAAGATGATTGTCTAAAAGAGAGCAGCTAGTGAGGTAGCATGCTAATGACAATTAGGTCTAATTATGAAAGGGGAGTAAGCACTCTAAATATAGTACTTGCAGATAACTCTTACTTACTGTTGTCTAATAGAGTGCTTATCTCCCTTTTATTCTTGGACCTCAAATGAATGTTTAGATCTGCAATAATGATCGTAGGCTGACTCTCTAAGAGGTGGAATATATTGTACAGTTATTAGTCCTTACCTGTGTTAGCGATGAAGTGGAAGAAAGAAAATTGTGAGTAGTTTTAATACTATTTATAACT
Organism: Littorina saxatilis; assembly: GCF_037325665.1. Lineage (NCBI taxonomy): Eukaryota > Metazoa > Mollusca > Gastropoda > Littorinimorpha > Littorinidae > Littorina > Littorina saxatilis. Next base: position 6,404,826 of record NC_090248.1, on the reverse strand, counting down.
CTTTGTATGTAACACATTCTTTGCATTATGCTCGGTCATGTACAGCCTCTCTCAACTTCTATTTTTCTTTATTTTCTCTTTTACTGGTTCTGTATGACTACAACTTTATGGCTCTCACTCTCAGTCTTTGTCTCTGCCCCTTTCTTTCTCCCTCTCTCCATCTCTATCTTCCTCCCCCCCTCCCCCCCTCCCCCCTCTTTTTTGGAGTAAACAGAATAACATGCATTGTGTCCAGTTTGTTTGTTGTGACAATATTTCACCACAGGTTTTGTCCTCATTCTTTTTCCTTGTTCTCTTATGTGTGTGGTCCTGTTTCTCTCTACCCCACAGTTTCATCTTCTGTGTCTTACTTCAATCTTTGTGTCTGTTACTGTTTGTATCGCACTTTCTTTCTCTCTTTTTGTCTCAATCTCTATCTCATCTCTCTCTCTCTCTCTCTCTCTCTCTCTCTCTCTCTCTCTCTCTCTCTCTCTCTCTCTCTCTTTCTCTCTCTCTCTCTTTCTCTCTCTCTCTCTTTCTCTCTCTCTTTCTCTCTCTCTTTCTCTCTCTCTCTCTCTTTCTCTCTCTCTCTCTTTCTGTCTCCTTCTCTCTCTCACACAATCTCTCTGTCTTTTTTCTCCCCCCCCCCCCCCCCCCCCCCACTCTCTCTGTGCGAGTTATTTTAATCAGGAGTTGCCGGCCATGTTGTCGATGATTTGAACTAAAGATTTCACCCAGGACAGCTACATATAAAGGGACACCAGGGCTGAGGTGCATGAAGCAAAACTGGGTTTCACCCAACTGTGTGGGAACTAGTTGTGAGTGTGAGATCTGATTGGTTGAAATAAGAACACACACCCAGCGCTGTGGCTTCGTACCACCCATTTGGGATGCACCCAGTTTTACTTCGTGCATCTCAGCCCAGAACTTGTTAAGGCGACTGTATGTGTCCGTGGGGACAATGCAGTCACGTGACCAGCAACTCTTGATTGAAACTTCCCTTTAAGGCAGTCCTAAATTGAGCCCGAAGTCGACTTCGCAAAGTCTTTTTATTGAAAAATCAGTCCTATAGCTCTGTGCGGCCAGCTTTGAGAACCATATTTATCATAGTCGACTTCGCCCAATTAATGACAGGCTTTACCCAAACACCCTTCTACTTCAATGCATTTACACATACAGTGGAACCCCCATTTTAAGACCTCCAAAATGCAGAGAAAGACAGGTCTTAACAAGGAAGAAGTATTAAAACTGAGGTAAATTTACAGAGGTGATCAACAGAAAATCTGAAAAAGCAAGGTATTCTTAAAAGGGTGGAGGTCTTAAATTGGGGGGTGTTAAAAGGGGGGTTCCCCTGTATGTGAGATGATACCCCACCCTCCTACCCTGCCCAGTGGTAACAGCCACAGGTTCTGACCTGGACATCAAAAAACAAGAGTGGTAGGGTACTGGAACATGATCATTTTAACAAAACAAGACATTGACGAGTATGTCGACCAAAAAAGAAGTGAAAGCTTATCTCAGAAAGTGTTGACATAATGTGTTTGTTCTCTGGTATTTAAGCCATCAGAGCAAGAATGTCTTGTTTTAAAATAAATAAAAACATTCCAGTACCTTACCATTCTTGAATTTTGATTCTGTATTCTGGAATGTTAGCTGTCTACACTGAAACCCCCCATGTTAAGACCCCCCAATTACGACTTAAGCCTACCTTTTAAAGCCCTGTTTTCTCAGACTTTTTCTTCATAATGTGTGTAAATTACACCCATGTTAAGACCCCCCAATTACGACTTAAGCCTACCTTTTAAAGCCCTGTTTTCTCAGACTTGTTCTTCATAATGTGTGTATATTACACCCATGTTAAGACCCCCTCCTATTTGAGACTTGATATTCCCAGATTTTTGGATGTCTTAAATTTGGGTTCCACTGTATGTGTTTTTTTAATTTCTGCCCTGGAAATGTTTGATGATGTGATGCGTGTTGTGCGTAAACGGTGTGATGTGACGACTAATGCTAATTTTCAGCGTGTATCAACGATACTCTGAGCACGGCAGGTAAGGCAGCGGAGTGACGGTGACACTGGTGATGAACCAACCGCTAACCCCCCCCCCCCCCCCTCACTATAGCATGGTTTGGCTCGTTACACAAACCCTTTCATTGACCTCCGATCCTGTTTTGTACTGTGCAGTAGAACCTGTTGTGAGTCCACGAAAGGCTGGTCATTTGATAGATGTGGGTCCACGAAAGGCTGGTCATTTGATAGATGTGGGTCCACAAAAGGCTGGTCATTTGATAGATGTGGGTCCACAAAAGGCTGGTCATTTGATACATGTAGATGTGGGTCCACAAAAGGCTGGTCATTTGATAGATGTGGGTCCACGAAAGGCTGGTCATTTGATAGATGTGGGTCCACGAAAGGCTGGTCATTTGATAGATGTGGGTCCACGAAAGGCTGGTCATTTGATAGATGTGGGTCCACGAAAGGCTGGTCATTTGATAGATGTGGGTCCACGAAAGGCTGGTCATTTGATAGATGTGGGTCCACGAAAGGCTGGTCATTTGATAGATGTGGGTCCAAACCAAAAAAAATGTAGAAAAGAGAAAAAGAAAGAAAACAAAGACAACATTTACAAAAAAAGAGAAGCAAGGAAATAACTGAAAATAACATTTACAAAAGGGAGAAAGAAAAAAAAAGTTAAAAAAGAATTAAAAAAAAATTAAAAATTACAACACAAACACAGAGAGAAAGACAAAAGACAAACAAATAAAAAGGAAAAAGACACAATTTACTCTCACGAAAGGAAAGAAGAAAAAATGTAAAAAGAAAGGACAGAAAGAAACTATGTTAAAACATTAAGATAAAACTTGACTAAATGTAAAAAGAAAGGACAGAAAGAAACTATGTTAAAACATTAAGATAAAACTTGACTAAATGTAAAAAGAAAGGACAAAATGTAGAAAAGAGAGAAAGACAGAATGATAAACAGAGACAAACAAACAAACAAATGAACAAGGAAAAATTACAGTTACTGTTCTGGTCTATCGATAACATTATTGTCGTTCACAGTCTTGTCCATGATCAGAAGACCATTTTATTTTATTATCAGCAGCTTCCTATTCTCTACCCTGTCTCCCAATTCCTCCACCCTACCACCTCCCTCTCTCTCCCCAACCCCATCCCACCTGAATTATGGATTGGTGCTTTTTGACTCACAACTTGTTCTAAGTAAAGCCCAGATGGAGAATTATGCCATAAAATGTCTTGCATTTAATAACATGTTCAATCACTGTATTCACAGAATAAGTGTATGCAATCATTGTTTCGTGACATGAATCATATTCATGACATATCACAACGTGTAGTCAACTGGAGTATGTTTTGTTGATGCTGGAAAACCACACCACTTCCTTGGATTGCATAATCTCAGTCTGAGCAAAAAAGAAAAGGGAGGAAAAAAAGTGCTGTGAGTGAAAAGGAAAGAAAAAAAGTGCTGTGAGTGAGAAAGACAAAAAAAGTGCTGTGAGTGAAAAGGGAAGGAAAAAAAGTGCTGTGAGTGAAAAGGGAGGAAAAAAAGTGCTGTGAGTGAAAAGGGAAGACAAAAAGTGCTGTGAGTGAAAAGGGAAGACAAAAAGTGCTGTGAGTGAAAAGGGGAAGACAAAAAAAGTGCTGTGAGTTTTCCCAGCATCAAACTGTAGCATACAGTAACACGTTTACGCATGTCATTTTATCTAACAAGATGCATATTTTGTTGATATTTACAAACCCTATTTATAAATCCTCCATTATGTGGTCTACCTTGGCCTGATGTTCCACGCCACCCATGCAATAGTAATGCTACCTAATTTGCATAATTTGTTTTGACAGATTTTGTTTTAATCAGGTGAAGGCCCATGACTTGCATGGAATTTGTAGACGTACAGTGGGGTTTCACCTTTTCTCATAGACTAGAAGTAGCAATAGAATGAGGAGTCATTTGCAATTTGTGATGTCTGTGTCGTTTTTGCAGGCTTCTTTGTTTTTGTTGTTGTCTGTGTTGGTTTCAGGCGACTGCAGATTAGAAATGGCGTTTTGTTTGGGTGTTTTTAGAGTTGTTGGCTTTATGATGCTATTTTTACCCCAATGGTCTGCAGGATTTTATTTTTTGTTGTGAAGAGGACCTTTTTATTTCACACCCATGCTGAAATGCTTAAAAACAAGTATGCAACTTAAAGAGAACAAAAAGGATCAAAGGGAACGAAAAATTATGTGGAGAAAATGAAATTAAAAAAATGAAAGAAAGAAAAAAACAGAAAAGAAAACAAAGCTTGAGCATAGTTTAGCTTTTGGATAGAGCTAAACATTTTTAAAGTGTTTTGTTTTTGTTTCATTTTGTTTTTGTTTTCCACCTAAGGTTTACATGTATATATTTCAATGTTGAAGGAATAAACTAAGTAAAACAAAATACTCCTTTGTGTGTCTACAGTGATCAGCGTAGCTAGGTGCTGATCTTAGATCTGTGATGTATGGTAAGCAGCTCTCAAAGCAAGCTGTGCCATTTTCATTTTGTTCAGTTTTTTTCATTGAATACTTTATTCTTTCCAGCATCTTTTGTGTTAGAACAATTGTAATTTCTGTACCTAGTTTTAGTTTAACAATCTGTTGTTTTCATATATATTAGATTTGTTTAGATTTTACTAAGCTGTATAGCCGTAATGTGTTTATGTACATGTAATCCCTATTCAATCTGATGGTGTGACATTTGACCACTTCAACACGTAAAAGGCAACCCCACACTTTGCGACTCCAGGATGGGCGACGCTAAGTAACTCTTATCCATGAAAGGTGATGGTTAAGCCATTTAATCCGTCAATTAACTTTTGGGGAATTTAATTAAAACTATATTGGGTTAAACTAATTCAGGAAGGAAGGGTTTATATTTCATTTACGTCTATACTAAGAAATGTTGTTGCTTTGATTGGTGTCAGAAAATGGCACCAGACGAGTGATCACTAAAGTGATGCATGGGATTTGCGTCCTGTTCTCCCATTACGTACGGGGTCACCTATTGAGGGGTCGCCTTTTACGGATGAAAATGGTCAAATTAATTTCATCCCCGTTGAATGGATGATTCTTGAAAAAGAACTAGCTTTTATTTGTTTTCCCTGTTAATCTTGTGTTAAAAATATTTCTCTGAAATCTTTTGCAGACAAATGCAGTTCAAGATGTCTCCATGGTCTGCGTATAGCTTCCGCGTGCGAGCAAGAAACCAGATGGGGTTGAGCGAACCGAGCAAGCATACTCACACGCAGTGCAAGTCGGCGGAGGCGCGACCCTACAGGAACCCCAGCGGAGTGGAGACGGTTGAAGAGAAGACTGGCTATCTTGTCATCAAGTGGGAGGTCAGTTGTTGCAAACTTAAAGCTGAAGATGATCTATTGAAATAGCTTTTGACAAAAAAAAAACTACCGTACTTTCCGGGTGACAAGGCGCTACAGCGCATAAGGCGCACCCCCTTCTTTTTAACAAAAATTGTAATCCAGTCACCCATTGGGCGCAGGGGGCCGATAGGGCGCACCAAAATTGAAAAAGTATACCGGTAACAAACGGTCGAAGAATGAAAATAAGCCGCACATCAAAGGAAGAATACAGAGTGGAAATGACCCAGTTTTTGCCATTAGAGGTGGTTCCCCTGTCATATCTGAGAGAGGAAACACTTCCTGCACCGGGGTCAGTGACCGGTCAGTGACCGAGTTTAACAGAGTGGAAATATGTGTGCTCTGTGTGTGCGGCGAGATCAAAGACATTGTGATAGCTGGGTGGCTTGAGAGCTCGAGGAAACTTGGCCAGGGCAGTACCTAGTAGCTGAAACATGCATTATCACAAGTTGTTTGACTGGTACTCAGGCGGTCTCTTTGATTTTTTTCGTATTTCATACACGGATTAGGCGCTTCGTTATACAAGACGCAGGGGTCGAACTCGAGGAAAAAAGTTGCGCCTTATGACCCGGAAAGTACGGTATGTTCAAACATTTAGTCAAAACTTGATGTAATGTAAAAACAGGTAGGGACTTACCACACATCAGCTTGGCTCCATCTTGGACTAAGGTATGCACACACACACACACATAGACGCACACAGGTACTCACACACACACACACACACACACACACACACACACACACACACACACGCATAGATGCACACATGCACGTACACATGCACGCATTTATGCCTTCACACGCACTCACACACACATGCACACACACAAACACATGCACAAACGCATGCACACACACACAAACACACACCCACACACAAACACACAAACACATACACCGCAAGTGGGTGCAAGCATGCACGTATGTACGCACACACACACACACACACACACACACACACACACACACACACACACACACACACACACACACTACCACTACCACCTTCCAGCCCCTCTCTGGCATCCATAAAGCTATATATATTTATATAATATATCTTGCAGCCAATGCCGCTGATTGAGCACCACTCTGACAACTTCCATTATAACGTCACCTGGAAGAAGGCGGGAGACGATAAGGTCAACTCGGTCGAGATCCACGACTGGCGACAGGACCGTCACGAGGTCAAGGTCGACGGAGTTTATGAACCTTATGTCGTGTCTGTCCTCGCACGCAACGCTCTGGGTGACGCCATCGTTGATCCTTTGGAAGTTCCTGGATTCTCTGGAGAAGCACGTCAGTATACACATGCATCTGTGTGTGTGTGAGAGAGAGAGAGAGAGAGAGAGAGAGAGAGAGAGAGAGAGAGAGAGAGAGAGAGAGAGAGAGAGAGAGAGAGAGAGAGAGAGAGAGAGAGAGAGAGAGAGAGAGAGAGAGTATGAGACTAAGACTGAACTTTATTTTACAATGATAAAGATTTAAGGCTGAGAGAGAAAAAGAGAGAGAGACAGAGATAGATCAATGTTTTGTATATAATAATGTGCGTTCAATGCATGCTAGTGTGGATGTGAGAACGTATTCCACTGAATGCATGTGTGGATGTGAGAACGTATTCCACTGAATGCATGTGTGGATGTGAGAACGTATTCCACTGAATGCATGTGTGGATGTGAGAACGTATTCCACTGAATGCATGTGTGGATGTGAGAACGTATTCCACTGAATGCATGTGTGGATGTGAGAACGTATTCCACTGAATGTATGTGTGGATGTGAGAACGTATTCCACTGAATGCATGTGTGGATGTGAGAACGTATTCCACTGAATGCATGTGTGGATGTGAGAACGTATTCCACTGAATGCATGTGTGGATGTGAGAACGTATTCCACTGAATGCATGTGTGGATGTGAGAACGTATTCCACTGAATGCATGTGTGGATGTGAGAACGTATTCCACTGAATGCATGTGTGGATGTGAGAACGTATTCCACTGAATGCATGTGTGGATGTGAGAACGTATTCCACTGAATGCATGTGTGGATGTGAGAACGTATTCCACTGAATGCATGTGTGGATGTGAGAACGTATTCCACTGAATGCATGTGTGGATGTGAGAACGTATTCCACTGAATGCATGTGTGGATGTGAGAACGTATTCCACTGAATGCATGTGTGGATGTGAGAACGTATTCCACTGAATGCATGTGTGGATGTGAGAACGTATTCCACTGAATGCATGTGTGGATGTGAGAACGTATTCCACTGAATGCATGTGTGGATGTGAGAACGTATTCCACTGAATGCATGTGTGGATGTGAGAACGTATTCCACTGAATGCATGTGTGGATGTGAGAACGTATTCCACTGAATGCATGTGTGGATGTGAGAACGTATTCCACTGAATGCTAGTGTGGATGTGAGAACGTATTCTTGTGTCTGTGCACCGAATGCATGTGTGTATGCGCAATCGTACATCGCTCAATGTTAAGTGAGAGGGAGAAAATATACTTGTGCGCGCGCGCATGTGTGTGTGTGTGTGTGTGTGTGTGTGTGTGTGTGTGTGTGTGTGTGTGTGTGTGTGTGTGTGTGTGTGTGTGTGTGTGTGTGTGTGTGTGTGTGTGTGTATGTGTGTGTCAGTGTGTGTGTGTGGTGTTTTTTCCAGTGTGTGTGTGTGTGTCAGTGTGTGCCCCACGTGTCAGTGTGTGTGTGTCAGTGTCAGTGTGTGTGTGTGTGTGTGTGTGTGTGTGTGTGTGTGTGTGTGTGTGTGTGTGTGTGTGTGTGTGTGTGCACTCGCGCCTCCTTGCGTCTATGTCAATGTTTGTGTCTGCGTGCATAATGCACGTGTATGTATGTGCAAATATGGTAAGATCAGAAAACTTTAATGTCCATTTTCATTTTATATAAACATAGACATTCTTCTTTTGGCACCACATCGCATTTCCAATAACACAAGCACACAATCAACAAGCATAATCGAACGTAAATACACTACTAAGATAATGCATCACTCAATGCTAATCTGAATGCATATATTATGTATGTACAGGTCCGAAAGTAGTGCCCGAGAACTTTGAGATCGACCCCGACGTCCCAGTGACGTCCACTAGCGCAGGGTTCCGCTGGGATCCAGTGGACACAAGCCAGGAAGCCATGAATGGAAAGTTCCAGGGCTACAAGGTGCGTTCATCACAGCTGCCAACGTTTTCTGTTTCTTCTTCTTCATTTGTGGGCTGAAACTCCCACGTTCACTCATGTTTTTGCGAATTTAAACACATTTTAAGACCTCCTTTTTAAGACCGGAGAAAACAGGGTCTTAAAAAGGAGGAAGTCTTAAATTGGGATGAGTTTTTGGGGATTTCAAAAGGGGGTTTTCATTGTACCAAAATAGTGGGAGGTGCCAGTAATCAAACACATGAACAGTTTCACACAAGCTTCTCCCTCCCTTCCACATCAAATAACCAAGGGGAAGGAAGCGCTGTAAATGCATACGACATGGAAAATGGAGTAGGCGAGAGTTATACGGAACTAATCTCCTGGCACCTGAGAGAATAACAGGCATTGAAATGAACAATTTAGCGACTTTCATCCTCCCGTGCTCAGATCCGCTACTGGAAGAAAGACCAGTTTAACACCACTCTGCACGAGGAGCTGATCATCATTCCAGCATCTCGCCGGCGTCGCGCAACGCCGCTGGGCTACAACAACAAGGTGCGCGGCAAGGTGTCGGGTTTGCCGTCGTATTCGGAGATCGAATCCGATGTTGTCGCCATCAACAACTACTTCAGCTCCAACAGCAGCAACATCGTCAACTTCTCTACGCCAGAAGGAGGTGAGGAAGGGGGAGATGGGGTGGGGAGGGGAGGGATGATTGCATGGGTTTTCTAGGGAAGGTGGGGAGGGGGAAGGATTATTGCTTGTATCTTGGGGGGGGGGGGGGGGATTTTTGTTAAGCAGAAAAGGGCATGGAGGTGGTCATAGTATGTGAGTGTGTGTGTGTGTGTGTGTGTGTGTGTGTGTGTGTGTGTGTGTGTGTGTGTGTGTGTGTGTGCGTGCGCAGTTGTTTAGGATGTGGGGATGGGTGGCATTATTATGTGTGTGTGTGTGTGTGCGCGTGCGCAGTTGTTTATGATGTGGGGATGGGTGGCATGTGTTTTTCCCCTTTGTGGGTACCTGCGTGTGTGTTATTATATTATATATTGTAATTATCTGAAGTTTGATAACTTGTACATCCAGTTCCAACAGTCCAAAATGTAGCTGGCAGTGAATGTGTGCTTGTTGCATTAGATACTTATCCCCTGTATGGTCTAACTGATTACTGATTGCTGTGATTGATAAAACTAATTATTTGTGGTGTGTGATTTGACAGTGCCTTCCAGAGTGGAGTACCTGGAAGCCCTGTTCCGCGGTTCAGCGCATTTCTTGCTGGAGTGGGGACCGCCCATCGAGCGGAACGGGGAACTGACCGGATACCAGTTGGGCTACCAGAAAAGTAGGCGTCTTTGTATTGTCAGTGAAAATGTTTATACATGTAGTACTGTAATCTATGTATGGATATTTTTGTCAGTTCAGTGACCCCCCCCCCCCTTTTTAAAACACTCCAATTTAAGACTTAAGTCCTCCTTCTTAGACCCAGTCCTTTATCATATGTTCTCTTCATAGCCTCTATAGGTTTACCTTCATTTGAAGGTTGTGTGTGAGAGAGAGAGAGAGAGAGAGAGAGAGAGAGAGAGAGAGAGAGAGAGAGAGAGAGAGAGAGACAGAGAGAGAGGGAGAGGGAGAGGGAGACAGAGAGAGAGAGACTGAGAGAGAGAGAGAGTCTTAACTCATTGTCTCCCAGGTACGCATCAGGGGCGGACCTAGTTGTGGATAAGGGGGGGGGGGTTCCAATTTGGAGCAGGGGTCCAGGGGCCGCTTAGGCCCCGGTGGAGTCCAGGGGCTAAGCCCTGGTGGGGGGTCTGGGGGGCTTTGCCCCCCAGATGCTGAAGGAATTTTATTTTTTTAGGTCAATCGGAGGCTTCTCCTTTGAGTTTCTCGTCAGTTTCAAGCATGTTGCATTTGGAAGGAAGGAAAGCACAAGCCCTTTATTATTTTACTGAAAAAAAAAAATTTAAAAAAAAACCGATGGGGGGGGGGGGGGGGGGTTCTGGGCACCCAGGAACCCCCCCCTAGGTCCGCCCCTGCGCATATATCCGTACCCACTCATATGGCTCTATCTGACCAGATACGGATATATCCGCTCAGACTGTTAGCTTCAGTCGCTTCCTGTAACGTCCATCTAACGCCTGCATTCCAGCGTGTTGATACACAGTTTCTACACAGTTACTAAAATTCTGAGTGACCTGCTGCAGCACAGCTGGTCTCGGCTAAAAAAAAACTTGGTCAACATAGGTGGGGTAGAAAGTGTTCAAATGGAGGTACGTGTATATTCACAGAGGCTCTGAACAAAAAAATAAAGAAAGCACGGTCTAAACAGCTGGTGAAGTCTTGGGGGGTGTGTTCTACTGTTTTCTTTTTTTTGGCACAGTTCATACACATTGTACATATGAACCTCAGTATGTATATTGTCTGTTACACACATTTGTATGTGTTCTTTCACAGCACCTTTGCTTAGAGTTGAATTGGTTAGTTGCATGCCTCGGCGGCTGTTAAATTCACTGCGTACTTTGTAGTTTCAGTTAAATGCCATTGCGGTCTTACAGAGCTCTGTAAATGTGGCTTTTTTTCCTCTCATTTGAATTTTTATTGGAATATTGTAGCTGATAATTTGTATTGGAATATTGTAGACGACAAGAAAACAACTGCTTTGAAAATTGTTTTTCTTTGTTGCACTATGTAAGCTTCTGTGTTGTAGATTTTTGATTATTAATTCACATTACAGCAAAAGAAGCTGTCTACACCTACGATTGTACAGGGAAACTGCTAATTTAAAAATCAATTTTCACTTCTTGGACGAAGTTGATCGTGATCTCAAATCTAATGCAAGTAGCAAATTATTAGTACTGTATGAAAATAAAAGATGGTGTTTTTGCCTTTGATTTTACTATTTTAACGCCGCGTGTCTATTGTTGTGGTAATGAATAAATGATGGATCAGGGAAACAGGCACAGTGCTGTGTGGTAATTAACTAAGAAGTCAAAAACAAAAGCGAGTGGATGAACAAACAGATAATACTGGGATATTTATGAACAGAAAATGAATTCAGCTCAGTATAGTGCTTTTTTTCCAATAATTAATTTCTGTTTCATATTATCTTATTATTATTTGTTGTACTTCGGCTTCAAAGGCCAGTGGATCAACAGACTAGTGATGGTTTTGTTTTGTTAAATGAAGAAACGTTCAAATACTAATGCTTATTTATCTATTTAATTTTTGGAACATGGCAGCCTATCTGTTTAAAAAAATAAGGTTTTTTTCCTGTTTTTTGTTGTAGTTGGTTGTAAGTATACTGTTCCGGTGGTAAGAAAACAGTTTAATTGTTTGCATCTGCATCTTGCATGTTAGTAGGATAAATAAAGTTTGATAGGAAACAAAGGTTAATCTAATCAATAAGAATAAGGATCAAGAGTCTCAGATTTGTTTTAATTAAATACTAAAAAGCATAGTTTCCTTAAACCGTATGATTTGAGAGTGCTGCTCACATATAGGCTTAAATAGTAGGAGCATGTCGCTCGCAAAGGCTTAGAAAGGGGATGCTTGCATTGGTTTGATACGGTGTAACCCAAAAACAATTTAAATACTTTCTTTCTCATGTAATCATGCAACCACGTCAGCCATGACGCTCTTTTCATGTTTCTTCAACTTGAGCAGATACAAACATTCAACATCCTGGCTGCCTTCTTTGCAGAGTGGGAATTTTGTTGTTCAATTAATTTTGTAACTGCCATTTAGCATGGGTGGGATTCTTCCGGTATATGCCGGAAATCCGGATTCGATGATGGCCTCTTTTTTTCTCTCTTTTTTTTGTTTTGTTCGGTTGAGGTTCAGGATTGATGACATTTTTTCAGTCCCACCCATGCACTAGTGTCGACATTGGAAATTCATTCAGCAAAACGACTAGGTTTTTGTATGTGTCCAAGTGGAGGGATGCTCTTCTCCTTTAATTAAAGTAAAAGCCTTGACAGATCTGTGGTGGTTTGCATGCTAGCTCATACAGGAAGGAGTATCTGAAAGTACAGTATTAAGAAAGCGAAAAGCTATCAGTGCATGTACTCTTAGTATACTGCGACTTTGGGGGCATGCTAGATTTCTCTCAAGACTCAAATGCTTGAGTTTGCTGCTTGGAAAGCCACAGAAACACACTGTCAGCCATCGGAACTCATGCGCAGTGAGCTTCCCAGTTGAAAAATGTTCAAGGCAAAATGCATGCTATTAAGAAACATTTTTGGTGTGTGCTACAGTAGAGAACCGTGAAATGCATCTGCCTGCTTGACAGCCTGCACAACTTAAGTCCTTTTGTTGGACGATGTTTGAGAAAGAGTGAGTCGAGGCTCAACTTAAGTCCTTTTGTTGGACGACATTTGAGAAAGAGTGAGGCTCAACTTGAGTCCTTTTGTTGGACGACATTTGAGAAAGAGTGAGGCTCAACTTGAGTCCTTTTGTTGGACGATATTTGAGAAAGAGTGAGGCTTATGTTCAACCATTATATTGCCACTGAGTAGTTTGAAAATCTAGCTACTGTTGTAGAACGAGCACAGGGTCTATATCCCAGCTCAGCTAGCCTGTCATATTTGATCGTTTCCAGGGGGGATAATGTGCAATTGCACCCTTTGTAGAAAAGAAGAACAAAACACTGTGTGTGCTGCTTACATTGGCTTGAAAAACACAACACAGAGAGAACAAAAAAGTGGCTAGAGTACGTACTTTCTGAACAATATCACAAATATAACAGATTACAAGAAACAACAAGAAGAAAAACAACTTAAAATTCTTCTGTATAGTTATACTATCTTCAGCTTCAGCAACAAAATCTGTATGTGTGATACCCCCCGCGGGTTAGGGGGAAGAATTTACCCGATGCTCCCCAGCATGTCGTAAGAGGCGACTAACGGATTCTGTTTCTCCTTTTACCCTTGTTAAGTGTTTCTTGTATAGAATATAGTCAATTTTTGTAAAGATTTTAGTCAAGCAGTATGTAAGAAATGTTAAGTCCTTTGTACTGGAAACTTACATTCTCCCAGTAAGGTCATATATTGTACTACGTTGCAAGCCCCTGGAGCAAATTTTTGATTAGTGCTTTTGTGAACAAGAAACAATTGACAAGTGGCTCTATCCCATCTCCCCCCTTTCCCCGTCGAGATATAACCTTCGTGGTTGAAAACGATGTTAAATACCAAATAAAGAAAAGAAAGATGTATGTGTGATGCAGGCTTTGTGAATGCTGCAAAGAAACAGGGAAGAAAATATGTAAGCAATAAATATAAAATGAGGAAAATCATAATTTCGAACGTGACAGTTATGTTTTATATGTATCATCATTGCATTGAACTGATTCAAATTCTGTTTAAACCAAGACTAAAAGTACAATCAAGACAAAGCAAGGTTGGATTGGAAGACAAATCTTCAGGTATTTGAGCATGTCAGATTTGTTTTTTAATTGATTTTGATTTGCTGATTAGTTTTGAGTGTTTGATAGGGGAGATAAAAAAAAGGGTGATGGGGGTGGGGACTACTAATGTCTGATGAAGTTGCAGGTTTGTTCAGTAGTCAGTACTAATACTAACAAGTACAAAGTTACAAAGATATTTAATAATATATTTGATACAGGGGTGATCTAAACTCTGCATTCAAACTGTGTGGGCCTTGCTCTAAGTCTTGCTGTATTTTTCTTCTCGTCTTATAAACATTTTCTGAACTGAGGTAGAAATGTAGTATTTTGCATCTTCTTGCTTAAAAAATTCTCTCATTCTCTTTTCCCCCTCTCTCTGTCTCTGTCTGTGTCTGTCTGTTGCTCCATTTCTGTCTCAGAGTTTCTCTCTCGCTCTGTCTCTGTCTCTCTGTGTCTGTCTCTGTCTGTCTCTGCCTCTCTCTCTCTCTCTCTCTCTCTCTCTCTCTCTCTCTCTCTCTCTCTCTTGCTCTCTTTCTCTCTCTTTTACTTTGAAGAATTGTGTCTCTCTTACTCTCACATACACAGCTTTCAGGGAGATAGCCCAGTCAGTAGCGTTGCAGGATTGAAACCAGTGTGTTGCCATCGGCATGGGTTGAACCCCCATGTTCGACAAGGGATTTATTTCCAACAGTCAACTTTGTAATTGTGCACTCTCCTCATTGTCCAAACATGCACATGATATTCTCAAGCTCACAGCGGAAGTCCCAGTGCTTGGAAACATGAACATGCGCATGCAGACATTTTTTTGGTTTAAATTAGATAGCGCCATACTGTATGGCAGCTGGCTTTCACCCGGGAGAAAGCAGCTTGAATGTTCATGAAGGTAACTTCACAGGACTATACAATACCTTATCCTTATCCTCTTCCTCTTTCCTTCAATTCGACATTGCATGCAGAAGAAATAAAGAAACAAAATTGGGTCGCACCATACAGTATGGCAGCTCGCTTTCCCTAGTGAGAAAGCAGTCTGAAATTTCGTGAAGGTAACCTGACGGGATTATACGATACCTTATCCTCATCCTTATCCTTTTCCTCTGCGTGTTTCTCTTTCCTTCAATTTGACATGTGCCAATGTGAATGTGCAGTCCTGGGTCTGAGCATTGGCGACGTGATCATCCACCGCGACGATCTTCCCCCCAACCAACAGCGTGCAAACATCGATGGACTGGAACCCAACTCGCTGTACCGTATCTTCGTCAAGGCCAAGACAGCGCAGGGGGCAGGGGAGCCCTACTTCATCGACGTGCGCACAACCGATGAGAACTCTGGTTCGTAAAAATGTGCCCTTTTCTCTTTTTTTTTAACATTTTTTTATTTTTTATTTTATTTAGAATCAATGTCAAACAGAGAGGAAATCATGTGAGAGTATAATAGATGAATTCTACAGACAAAATTTATTGGGCCTACGACCATACACATGAAGAGTTAAATGGCGATGTGCACACTACCCGTCTTGTGTCTAGTGTAGCCAAAGTGGGCTCCTGTAAGGAAATCCCCATGAACTACACCCAGTGGGTTTCTATCATTCTGCAAATAACTCTGTCAGGTTTTTATGGGTTGTGAAAGAGTGAATACTTTGGCTTTTGTTGAGGCAAGCTTGTTTCAGACATCAATCAATCAATGAGGCTTATATCGCGCATATTCCGTGGGTACAGTTCTAGGCGCTCTGCAGTGATGCCGTGTGAGATGAAATTTTATGCGGCCAGTAGATTGCAGCCATTTCGGCGCATATTTACCTTTCGCGGCCTATTATTCCAAGTCACACGGGTATATAGGTAGACAATTATTAACTGTGCCTAAGCAATTTTGCCAGGAAAGACCCTTTTGTCAATCGTGGGATCTTTAACGTGCACACCCAATGTAGTGTACACGGGGGGAGGGTTCGGACACCGAAGAGAGTCTGCACACAAAGTTGACTCTGAAATAAATTTCCGCCGAACCTGGGATCGAACTCACGCTGACAGCGGCCAACTGAATACAAATCCAGCGCGCTACCAACTGAGCTATATCCCCGCCCACGTAGACATAGCCCTTGCTAGTGACGCGGGCTCAGTTGGTAGCGCGCTGGATTTGTATCCAGTTGGCCGCTGTCAGCGTGAGTTCGTCCCCACGTTTGGCGAGAGATTTATTTCTCAGAGTCAACTTTGTGTGCAGACTCTCCTCGGTGTCCGAACACCCCCGTGTGTACACGCAAGCACAAGACCAAGTGCGCACGAAAAAGATCCTGTAATCCATGTCAGAGTTTGGTGGGTTATAGAAACACGAAAAATACCCAGCATGCTTCCTCCGAAAACGGCGTATGGCTGCCTAAATAGCGGAGTAAAATTGCACACACGCAAAAAAAACCACGAGTGTACGTGGGAGTTTCAGCCCACGAACGCAGAAGAAGAAGAAGAAGCTAGTGACGCCATGGCCTGTAAATTGCCACGTGGAAAAAGTTTGACTCACTAAAAGCAAGAGTATTCACTCTTTCACAATTACCCATACAAACCTGACAGTTATTTCTCAACAGCGTCTATTAATTGACACAAAATTAGTGATACGATTTAACTTGATTCTTTATCACTTTGACCATGCATTTTTCAAATGAGTCAGCATGGCGTACTGAAAATGTGGATGAATTGATTGAATTATATTGATTATTTAATATGAATGACAAAAAAAAATACCAATGAGGAAGGATGCTCCCTGCTTTACAAAAAATAATTAAATAGAAAAGGCAAAAAACAATGGGTTGAAGCAGCCTGCATGCAACTGAGGTAAAAACATTTTTTTTTAAAAAACCAAGGTAGACGTACCTAATTGAAGTTGTCTGTTGTGTTGTGCGGAACAGAGCTAGCGGAGCCGCAGATTGAGAAGGTGCATGTGGGGGAGCATTCGGTCAACATCTCGTTCAGTCTGAGCGACAAGGAGAAGGGGAAGCGCACAGGGTCCGTCTACTACCTGGAGTACAGGAAGATGGGTCAGTGGATGTTTGCTTGGTCTCTTTCTTGTTGCTGGTGCGTGTGTGTTTGGGTAGTGTGTGTGTGTGCATGTGTGCGTGCATGTGTGTGGGGGGGGTTGTGTGTGTGTGTGAGTGTGTGTGTGTGCGTGCATGCGTGCATCTGTGTGTTTGTGTTTAAATAGGTGGTTTTCTCTGTACCACCACACTCCCAGTTGTCTTACAAGTCCTGTGTGATGCGGTCCAACAGGGGACCATAAGTGGGACCGAGACCAGGAGGCGGCCACGGACCACTTCTGGCTGACCCTGGACCAGCTGGAGCCGGCCACCACGTACGAGGTGCGCGTCGTGTCCGTCCCCAAGGAGAGTGGCGACAGCGGTAACGCCGAGTTCAAACCCAGCGAAGAGACTCGCTTCGACACCATCGGCATAGGTGAGCAGCCCAGACTTTTTAAATATTTAAAAAAAAATGTTTTGTTTGTGTGTGATGCTATACTCTATGATTGTATATCTCTATGCAATTGAGTAGAAAGTGACAATTAATGCAAATGTCAAACCCAGCGTAGAGACTCGCTTCAACACCATTCAGCATAGGTGAGCAGCCCGGACTTTTTTTCTTTGTTTTTTTAGAACGCTTTTGGTCTGTGTGTGATGCTGTACTCTATGAGTGTTCATATTGTGTACGAGTGTATGAATATTCCTCGATGCAATTGAGTAGAAAGTTACAATGCAGAGTTGAAACCCAGCGTGGAGACTCGATTCAACACCATACCATTCAACATTTGGACCTATCTCGCTATGGATATTTTCAATCCTAGTCCATCTGACCCGTTGACCTCTGAGCATGGGAACAACACAGGAATATGAATGATAATATTTGTAGAGCTTTTAGTGTTCAAGGCAGCTGAAGTGGCGGATCTACACAAATCATTGTATTAATTGTTTTCTTCAGTCACAGCCAGCAAGTTCTTTGCAAGTTGATTTGAAGCTTTGTAGAGTTTCATACATATATTTCAGACGGAACTACATTTAGAGGGGGTAAAGTATGCAAGTTACACCAGAGATACTGTAAAAAAGAGATCACTCGCTCAAAGTGAAGCCGCCTCGAACACCTAATATTTCACTTAATTGAGAAAAAAATCATTGGTGGTCTTGTTGCCATAGTTCATGCAGTATTGAAAAATGTGCCATGCTGGCGCTATAGGGGAACCCCCCTTTTAAGACCCCCCAATATTAACAGACCTTGTTTTTTTCACATTTTCTGTTCATAACCCCTGTAAACTTTGCTCCATTTTAAGACTCCCTCCTTTTTAAGACATGGTTTTCTCAGATTTGTGGAGGCCATAAAAGGGGAGTTCCACTGTAGGTGATACTAGACCAAAGCTAGTCAAAACCACATTGGGTACAAATTAATTTCCGAGAAGTTTTCATGATTTTGATGTCCTTTGGGTTGGCCAAATCTACATATAGTTTCTGGCTTCAAATTCTTGAGTGTAGTGATGTCTCTTTTATAGTCTCTCATGGTTACACTTGGCAAATCAAACCTGCTGCTACCAGCCTATACTACTGTGAACCTTAGAAAGAAATGGCTTTGCATCAAATAGTTCCTTCAAGTATTGCTAGATCGAGTGTGGATCCCTTATATTCATGTTGAATGAGGCATCTCGACAGCAAAGTTTTCCTACAGTGTTCATTTACACTTGAGCGGCTTTGCATATAGTCAGGCATGGCTGACCATAGTTAATTAAATCTCCTAATTACTCACGTATGAGTCCCATCGGCTTAATTGACCTGTTTGTTAAAGTACTAAGTGCTTGGTCTCTTAATTTCTTGTCAGTGCTGCATAGAACATGATGATGCAAAATGATGATGCAAAATGCATGATGCAAAGTGGGTGTTTGAGAAAGAAGATGAATTGTTTGATATTACCTTCTGTTTGTTCTTTCTTGAGTAGGATTGTTATCTGAATAACATAAACAAAGACTGAAATCACTTGTACATCATATTCCCAAGTGAGCTGTGATACAAAATGTGTAATGAGAAATACGCATTAAACAACTGTCAACTAATAGTGAAACTGTAGCCTGGTACAATTAAGCTATCTCCATTATAAAACCTCAGAGATTCTAAATAAAGGTCAAGGTCTTAAAACCTCAGAGATTCTAAATAAAGGTCAAGGTCTTAAAAGAGAGGAAGTCTTCAAATGGAGGTTAATTTACTGACACTATGAACATGAGTTAATAACGCAATCAGGTCTAATTTAGTATATGTATAGAAGAAGCCTTACAATGGACTGTCTCAGAACAGAGTCTACTATAAGTCCAAAAAGTGAATTCTTTCCTTTTTGTCTTTTTTCGACAGCTGGATAAACTGATTGAAGCAATGCTTATCTGAATATCACTGACTCTGTTCTTTTTGTGTCAACTGTCTTACCTAGGTTTTGGTTTGCAAGCTTTAGCTCTCGTGTCTGGCAACGACACGCAGACGTCAGGCAACATGACAGACGAACACACGCTGGGAGGTGGAGCATTATTGCTGTTTATTTCCGTAGATGTTGATTTCATTTACCAAGTTTTAGATGAAGTTGCAGGCGCAATAACCAGCATGGAATGCGCTGGAATGATGCCGGTTTTGAATGAACTCTGAGTTATCAGAATGATACCCGTTTAGAACGAGCCCTAGCTGAGCCGTCGGAATGATTCCGGTTTGGTGCACGGCGTCTCCCGTGTCTTGTGCAGATGAGAATGTTATTAATACAAATAGACATTGAAGGGAAATAACTCTGTCAGGGGTTGGTTGGCTGGGGAAGACTTATCCCCCTTCAACACAGTGAGGTGAAATTACGCAGTTGATCAGTGGTGGCAAGCCTCTTAACAGCTCTGATGTCATGTGCATTTATGCAGTGTCAGCTTGAAATAATGCAGTTTTTTCTTTAAAAAAAAAGAAGAAAAAAAGTGCTCTTCACAGTTGTCTATTCACTGTTGCCATGATGGTTTTCCTCGACTGATCAGTGCCAGGCCACATGTATTTTGAAGGGGTGCAAGTCTTCCATAGAACATAATGAACAAATAATAACAAGGACAAAGTTATTTACTGAATGTGTCTATTATTGTTCATGTTGTTGAAATCATGAGGTGTTTGTGACTTTTATCCATGTAGAGTATGCTGTGTTGATAACCAGATTGTGAATGTTCATCGTTGCAGACTAACTGGCTAACCCACATTCCCTTTGACAGTGAAATAAGATATTTTGGGCTGCATTTTGTGTCTGGTTGTATCAGTAGGCAGTGATTTTTGACAGAAAAAAAAATAACCATGCAGGCATGTCCAAATGACAGGTTCAGATAGCTAGGGCACTGTTTTATGTTCCAGAGAAAAACATTGATCAGAAAGTTGAAGGGCAGATGCCTTAAAACAGACAATGGAACCCGCTGATTTCACTCATGCATGTGTGTGCATACAGTTATAAACTCGCATGCACAGACACGCAGAGGCACAGACAGACAGGCATGAACGCATCCACATGCACACGCACGAACGCACACACACACACACACCCACACACACACACACACACACACACACACACACACACACAAACACTTAAACTGTACTGTATCTTAATAATTAACAATCTGGATGCCAAGCACTACTCAGTGGGAAATGCTGCACCAACACAGGGCACAGTTTACGGCTGTGTTTGATAATGTACACTTTCAGGTTTGGCAAATTTTTGGTTTTGTACACTTTCAGTTTGGGCAAATTTTTGGTTTGGGAGAAGCATGGTGTTAAAGATAGGAATTAAAACGTATCCAGTTTGGTTTGTAAAATACAGTGAACTGCTCTCTCTCGAAACATTTCAGCTAACCTTTTAGTTGTTCTTTCCCTCGCCATTTGTAACATTGAATCACATGATTGGGTTGAGTTTCTGTGTGTTTATAGTTAGAACAAACGGGATAGAGTTGAACAAAAGACACAGATGAACCAAGGTGCATGGTTTGTACCCTGTTCACATTCCATATACTTCTTATAAGTATAAGCCATCATGTCAACCGTCACAGATCTGTCCCAGGCTTTTACATGGGTATAGAGAGCAACCACTTGCACAGATACCAAACATCAACAGCCTGGCTCAATTAATTGCTTCTTAAATATGCAGAGTGAGACTGTGTTGCTGAGTTAATTGTATTGGCTGACACTGCTGTGATTTAAAAAAAAATTCATCATTTAACAAAAAAAGCCCCTCTTTTTAACCAGCCAGGATGTACATGTTTGGTATGTGTCCAAGTGAGAATGTGTTGCTGAATGAATTTCACTGGCTGACACTCGTGTGTCATTAACAAAAAAACAAAAAACAAAATTCAAAACCAAATTCCTTCTTTCATCCAGGATGTAGGTGTTTTGTATGTGTCTAAGTGAAGGGTGTTCCTTGTATCACACGTATAACAGCTTAGTCAGATTTACTGTCATGCAAATGATCGCTTAAATACGAGAAGGATTCTTCTTCTTCTTCTTCGTCGTTCGCTATACGAGAAGGATGAGACCTTTAAATCACACACACACACAAAATTGATTACAATTTTGTAACGGTACACTGATTTATGTGGTGTTTTCAGTTCCAGTTCCAAGTCTTGAGGAAGGTATATGGGGCTTTTATGCAGGAAGCATTGCATAGCACTTTTTTCTCTCATCAAAGCTGTATTGAAATTTCATGCATTTAACATTTCAACTTTTTTTCTCATCAAAATTGTATTGAAATTTCATGCATTTAACATTTCAACTTTTTTCTCTCATCAAAGCTGTATTGAAATTTCATGCATTTAACATTTCAACTTTTTTTGTCATCAAAGCTGTATTGAAATTTCATGCATTTTATAACTTTGACATTTCAGTTTAATCTGCAGCTTGATATTTCAGAGGTCCTATCTGTATTCATGGCTTTCTCTCGCGTATATTTCAAATACTCTGTGTACACTTCAGAGTGGTGTTATGTTACAAATTCTTCCTCTGGGAAATTGAATGTTTTTGATATCTGATGCTGATGCTGAACTTCTGTGCAAGGACAATAATTGTCATTTTCTCATTATAGACAGATTCTGTGATTTTGTTCTACAATTGTGCGAATGACAAAACAAAATATTTTACTTTTGTTTCTTTTTTGACTCACATGCGAAGCAAAAGTGAGTCTATGTACTCACCCGAGTCGTCCGTTGGATATTTCTTGGACACTATTCAGTCTATCAGTACCAAATTTGGCAAGATGGTGTATGATGACAAGGCCCCAAAAAACATACATTGCATCTTGACCTTGCTTCAAGGTCAAGGTCGCAGGGGCCATAAATGTTGTCTAAAAAACAGCTATTTTTCACATTTTTCCCATTTTCTCTGAAGTTTTTGAGATTGAATACCTCACCTATATATGATATATAGGGCAAAGTAAGCCCCATCTTTTGATACCAGTTTGGTTTACCTTGCTTCAAGGTCAAGGTCACAGGAGCTCTTCAAAGTTGGATTGTATACATATTTTGAAGTGACCTTGACCCTGAACTATGGAAGATAACTGTTTCAAACTTAAAAATTATGTGGGGCACATGTTATGCTTTCATCATGAGACACATTTGGTCACATATGATCAAGGTCAAGGTCACTTTGACCCTTATGAAATGTGACCAAAATAAGGTAGTGAACCACTAAAAGTGACCATATCTCATGGTAGAAAGAGCCAATAAGCACCACTGTACTTCCTATGTCTTGAATTAACAGCTTTGTGTTGCATGACCTTGGATGACCTTGACCTTGGGTCAAGGTCACATGTATTTTGGTAGGAAAAATGTGTAAAGCAGAAGGTCAAGCATGTGAGTCGTATGGGCTTTGCCCTTCTTGTTGTTTAATTTTTTTGTATGAAATAAACTTTCTCTAATTAATTGTAACTTTCAATGAATGATCTTAATATCATGCAAGTACTGTATGAAAGAATTTCCATTCGGTTACAGTCATTCTTTTATTAACAAATTCACATTTGAGATCTTGCTGTACTAGCCTGTGCAAGTTTGAAAAGTGCATGCTTCAAGGGTGTGGTATTTATCTGTGGTCTTTTTTCTGGCATGGTATGGAAACTTACCAGCTGCTTGCGGGCGAAATATAATATGCTGCTAATGCTGCGTTAATTAAGTTTGAATACTTGTACCGCTCACTGTTTGTGTAGATACAACTGGTGGGATTCTTAGGCAAAAAAAAATAAATAGGTGTGGTTACGGTAACATAGCCAAAAAAAATAGGGTAGGTAGGTAGGCAATCACTTTTTTTTTTTTAAACTTTTTTGTCTAATGTGTACAAATTAAACCTACTTGACAGGGAAATAAGTGTGCGACACGGGCGCTTTCGCTTTCATTGCGTTTTTTGCACTCGTTTTTTGGCTCACGTAAGTGTAGCCTATGCGATGCTAACTTTTGTCTGTCTGTGCGTGCGTGCGTGCGTGCGTATGTATGTATGTATGTCTGTGGTAGAAACTTAAACATTTGAAGACGTCACAACATTTGAAGACGTCACATTATGATGTAAGAGGGTTAGACGTCACGCGAAGGAATTACTGAAAGTCTCGGTCATTGTTATTTTGCCGAGCGGGCCGAGACTAGTTTTTTCTTCGAAATCGGCCATTCAGATCTAGATCTAGTGTCTCGCTTTCTTGCACAGTGTCACCTATGCCGCTTACTGTGTGTGTGTGTGTGTGTGTGTGTATGTGTGACGAAGTGATTGAGTTTGTGTTACTGTTTGTCGATTTCTTACGTGAGCCTTGAAGGCTTCGCCTCTTGTTGTTTTTTTTGGGTTTTTTTTTTGACAAATGTAATAAAAAGTTATAGGATCGGCCCCTAAAAATAGGGTAGGTCGGGTTACCGTAACCACACCTATTTTTTTTTTTGGCCTTAATGTTCAAAAATATATTAAACTGATGCATTTGATTTCAAGAAAAGCATTAATCAAAATTAGGCATTTCAAAGCAAACTGACTGATTAAAAAAAAAAGGGCCTATATTTTATAAATGATAAGTATACATGTACAATTTTAATATATTGTCTACAATGCGCTGTGTGAGTCTAACTGAAATGTTGCATTTCAAGTCACTTAATTTTATTTTACAAATGTGAAATTCAGAATGCCTTTTTTTTTTAATGAACTCTACTAGTGGGGCTCGTATGTTGCAGACGCACTCATAAATCATTCACATCTTGCAACAAACATCATACTTTGTGATATTGTTCTTTATAATTATTTAAGGGATTTCAGATACAGAGCCACTTCAGAAATCGGATTTTTTGCTTTTGATAGGGAATAAAAGGCTGCATTTACAGCAGACGAAATTCGTACCAAAAGCGCTCAGCAGTAAATATTCCCAACTCAGCAAATGTAAAATTCAATGGTTTACCATGCACCAGAAGTTGTCTGCTGATAACACATGCATGACATAAATACTCTTATGGGTATTTTTGTGTTCTGGTATTTAATTTGATCGTTTTTAGAATTTTATATATCCGCAGCATGAAAATTCAAGATGGCGGCCTCCGCAACATTGCGTGTTTTGATTTGAGCGAAAACAACGTTTCTGAAGGTAAGTTTTCAAGAATACGCATCCATTCACCAATGTCACATCATTTTACTGTTTAATTCTCCCCTGGGGTCTGTTATTCATCGGGTGAAGCGTTGAAATGCAGAGACTTTGTTTAATCTTG
This sequence comes from Littorina saxatilis, assembly GCF_037325665.1. Classification (NCBI taxonomy): domain Eukaryota; kingdom Metazoa; phylum Mollusca; class Gastropoda; order Littorinimorpha; family Littorinidae; genus Littorina; species Littorina saxatilis. The sequence continues at coordinate 6,380,158 of NC_090248.1, read as the reverse complement.
CAATAGCTCATTAGCTGGATTGTGATGCTGATAGATCTAGATCTATCTGTTGATTACAAGTAAGGAAATCATGATCGCCACGCTGGTGATTTTAAACAGATTAAACGAACTTTGAATAAAAGGCGAGGAGAAAGAGATTGTTCATGGTATGATAAATGATTAGTCCTGCCTACGTTAAGGACTTCCATAAGTCTCTAAACGGCTGAGGTGGGGAGGGGTAGAGTCAAAAACTGAGTGAGGGTAGGCCAGATAGTAGGATGACCAGCTGGAGATAAAAACACTCCACTCCCCATGTCTTTACAGTGTTGTGATCAAACTTTCAAAGACGGTAGGTAACAGACAAAAGCATACAGTGTATGCTAATCAAATGAGATAAGTGGTTTTGAAAAATGAAGAGGTACCGCTCTTTGAGTTTTACAATTTTGGTTTGTTGCTTGTTTCTCATCCTTTTGCTTATTCTAAGTTGACCGTGCATTGGTGTGAATTTTATTTTTACAGGATATACAAGAGTTACACCACATGCCGGTTCCTGGGAACAAGCGTTCTGCATTTATTCCGGTGCCACAGAAGGGAGCTGATTTCACTAGTACTACTGTATCAAGGTTTGTTACCAAATACATCTTAACAGTAAGATTTTTTTATTTGTATTAATTGGAACATGTTTGCACATCATTTGTAAGCGACCTCTGTGAATTTGATGGGTTTAACGTACGTACCCTCACTATGGTCAACATTCTGTTAGCGACTGTTTGAAGCGAATAAATGTAGCGGTCAGAAAGATTCCAGAATCAGTTGGGTCACTGGAAACTGTGTTTGTTTGTTTTTTTAACCTGAAACAGTAAGAATTATACGAATTCATGAAATAAAATTTTCTTTCATTTTGGTCTGTTGTGTGAAGACTTGCTAACCCGGCTTTGACCAACTCTCTGAGATAGTAAACATTATTCAAATACATTCAAATAAAAATTTCACTTTTCATCTTTTGTGTGAAGGGTACCCCAGGCTGATTTCCTGCACCATGGATGTAGAGGAGGCCAGACAGTCTGCTTCTCATTCCAGCTGTGTTGCGTTTTTTTCTGCTCGTGAAGTGTATCGCCACATTGCCAAAGCCATTGGCCAAGAGAAGTCACCCTGTCTGCCCATTTTGCATAGCCTTACAGGCTGTGACACTATGTCGTTCTTCAATAATCAGAAGGCTTGGGAAGTATGGCAAGCATTTGAAGACGTCACTCAAACTTTCTTCAGGTTGTCTGCTCCTCTTTGTAAGCTGAGTACCACTGACAGGGCAGCACAAGAGCTTTTTGGTGTACATTTGTAGGACAAAACCAGCAACGTACTGGGTGTAAACAGTGCTAGACGGTACCTCTTCAGTAAAAAGAGCTGCCAAATTGACCATAATCCCCTTACAAGTGAGGTGCTGCTGCAGGACATGAGATTGAGAAGAGCCATCTACCTATTAGACTTCCAAACTCTGTGGGCTGGCAGTTCAAGGCTGGAAAGTGGGAGTCATTCTGGACGAGCTTTCAAGAGGTATCCAGCGTGTGCCGAGAACTCATGAGGTGTGCCTGCAAGAAGAGCTGTACAACAAAACGCTGCAAATGCTGCTAAGAAGGACTGCAGAGCACAGCTCTCTGCAAATGTGCTTGCATGCCTGTGAAAACTGTCAGCATCTAAACTGTGCAAAAATATTATTGCACCCATTTTCATACCCCAACTCAAACATTTATTCCTGTGTCATTTTATTCAAACTGTCTATGCCATTAAACTTTAAAGGCTCGCATCTTCGCTATCTGGCACATTTTTTTTTTAACATCATCATTTACGCCGTCAAAATAAGGATACCCTTGACGTGACAAAGAGATGTGACAAAAACTTCGGGTACCTTTTAAAAAGCCGACGACAATTCCTGAGGCACAACTGGGTCACTGTTGTATACGAAGAGAAAGTCAACTTGATTATCCATCCAGAACAGGTTGTTTTATTTCGCCATCTTGCATATTTCTAGTGTTGTGCCATTGTACCTACTGATGTATGTGTCGATCTCACGGATGAGATGTTTATGTGTCAAATTTGAGGGATACCCAAGTCAACTAAAATCCATGTATTTTAGCAATGACCAAGTGGGTTGCGTTGCAACTTTCAGGAATGTGTGTCTACACACGAGGCGTAGTTCAACCGTTTGAGTACACTTTCAAATCTTCACGAAATAATATTTTAAAAACTGCCACAGGTTTGTTGACTTACATCCCACATATTTTTGACTTCGCATGTATATATGACAGATGGTTGTTTCAAGTACTGCCAAAGTTTCTTTTGAGTATAGACACTTGCCGGAATGTGCCAGTTGTGTAAACACATGAGAACAAACAACGTTTTCGAAATACAGCGATTATGAATTTTAGTCGACTTTTGAGTTGATACATTACATTTTTATCAGTTTTATTTTGGGGGTACCCTTATTTGGGCGGCGGTCAAATAACCCATGTAAAGACCACCTTTTATCTTAAAAGTGTTCCAGTTAGCCAAGTTGAGTGCCCTCAATAGCATACATTGAATATAACAGCACAGGAATGAATGTTTTCGTTTTGGTATGAAAATTGGTGCAATATATTTATTTTTGCACAGTTTAGGTAATCCACAAATTCTTCAACCCTGCCACCCACACCGTCCAATCATTCTCTGCACCAACAATACATGTATTGTTTTGTTTAAAAATGTTTTTGTGTTAGTTTCTATTGCAAGAGAATGTCTTGTAGCATCAAAAATGCCTAAATACCCTTTTATTGGCGGCCATTTTGAAAATTGTAAAAAAACTACCGATTTCTTAATTTTTTCACGGTGGCTCTGTATCAGGTTTTGTTAAGCAAAAGCAAATGTCCATTTACGCCAAATTTGCTGTTAATCACATGAAGTGAAATATGCCTAACATACCCAACCGTTTACACTGGCGGCCATTTTGAAAAATTGTTTAAAAACTACCCATTTTTTTATTTTTCGCGATGGCTCTGTATCAGGTTTTGTTAAGCACATGAAACTCTTCATATTTGCTAAATTTGGTGTTTGTTGCATGATTTGAATGATTTTGCAACATAGGAGCCCCACTATACTGGAAGTCATCTGCTTGTCTTTTCTGTATCTGAAAATATTACTGCTCATGATACTTTCTGCATTTTTTTCTTGGCCACAATTGCACTTCTTGTAAATCATCGTCTAGAATGATTTTCATGGGTTAATGTGAGTTGGGGGAGGTTAGGTATAGAAGATGCTTAAGGAGCTGAACTTTACTTCAAAAGGATAGTCTTTACACTTGGCATAATCTTTCGACCTGTCCTTTTTGTCATGTTCATTAATGTCAATGAAAAGGGAAGAAAATAACATTAATCTGGACGTTTGCAATTACAGTATATCTTTGAATGGGTAACATTTTTAGCTAAAGGTGGACAGAGAGAGATTTCTGCAGTGTGGCAATGAAGCAACCATATTAACATTATAAACACCAGAAGCTGAAGATGGTTTACTTCCCTTGAGTGAATTTGAGAGCATGGTTTCCAATGCTGCAGCACATTAATGATGCAATTAATTAGCGTTAATTTACACATGCATGTAACTGCCTGATACACACATCCTACTGATAGTACAGCTTTTGGGAGCGGTTCATAATTTTAGATATGAGACATCACCATGGAACTATTGAACTCTATGATGTAACTAACCATACACCCAATATTATTCTCCCAGTAAGTAAAAATACCCAGTGTATGCTTACATATAATCTTTGTGTAACACACAGCTGTTTCTTTTTTCTGTTTTTCAAAACATTATCAAAAGTACCTATCTTTTTTTTTTAAATAAAAATTCAAGTGTTTTATTTTGCAGACAAATAATTGTTTAAAATTTGATACCAGATTTGGGTGTTAAGTGATTTTACACATTTATTTTTGGGAATTAGATTCTAACTCATGACTAGCACATTTCTTCAATTTTTTCCAGGAGCTGTAAATTAAGATTGGTATCATTTGTCTGGCTGGTAAACAGTAAAGTACATGTGCAAGTTTCTTTGAAGTTGATGATGTACCCTGAATAAATGAGACATCTTTTTTCTGCTTTTAGGAGGTAAGAGTGATGAGTTAATGTAGGAACGTAGATAAGGAGGGGGGGGGGGGGGGAGAAGTGATGAGTTGTAGGGGACAGGGGGGGGGGGGGGGGGGGGGCATCAAAGTATCACAGAGCTATAGTCAAAAACACAAAGTGTGCCTGAAAAATGAATTTACACAAAAATCCAACAAAAAATTGACTGCCAACTAATTAATTTTGATTAATTCAAAAATTAATTGTCTTTTGAATGTACAGACAATTCACACACATCCCTGTTTGTCTTCCAGGAGCGAAGAAAGGCAGCGTTCTGTCGGCGGGCTGGTTCATCGGTATGATGGTGGCCATCGCCATTCTCCTCCTCATCCTCATCATCGTCTGCATCGTCAAACGCAACAGGGGCAAGGAGTATAAATGTGAGTGACGTACGGCTCATCTCTTTACAACCATGGACAGACAAAGACAGTGGCCAATACCAATAATACCAAAACAGATGGACTGCTAACGTTCCAAAATTCACCACCCTTTTGAGACCCCCCAATTTAAGACTCACTCCCTTTTAAGACTTTTTAAAAAAAATTTTATAGATTTTCTGTTGGTCCCTCTGTAAATATACCTCCTTTTTGAAGACCTGATTTTCTCAGATGTTTTTAGGTCTTAAGGGGGAGTTCCACTGTGTAAAACTTGCTCACCATTCACCACATTGCATCATTTTGCTTCACGTTTTGTATAATTGATTTAATTATTTGTTGCAGTCCCTCCTGAGAAAGATACTGTGGATGAAGCGCCGGGACACTTCAATGAAATGGCAAAAAGGTGAGTGCTAAGGAGTCTGTTAGGACATTTCAATGAAATGGCAAAAAGGTGAGTGCTAAGGAGTCTGTTAGGACATTTCAATGAAATGGCAAAAAGGTGAGTGCTAAGGAGATTGTTAGGACATTTCAATGAAATGGCAAAAAGGTGAGTGCTAAGGAGTCTGTTAGGACATTTCAATGAAATGGCAAAAAGGTGAGTGCTAAGGAGTCTGTCAGGACATTTCAATGAAATGGCAAAAAGGTGAGTGCTAAGGAGTCTGTCAGGACATTTCAATGAAATGGCAAAAAGGTGAGTGCCAAGGAGTCTGTCAGGACATTTCAATGAAATGGCAAAATGGTGAGTGCTAAGGAGTCTGTTAGGACATTTCAATGAAATGGCAAAAAGGTGAGTGCTAAGGCGTCTGTCAGGACATTTCAATGAAATGGCAAAAAGGTGAGTGCCAAGGAGTCTGTCAGGACATTTCAATGAAATGGCAAAAAGGTGAGTGCTAAGGAGTCTGTTAGGACATTTCAATGAAATGGCAAAAAGGTGAGTGCTAAGGAGTCTGTTAGGACATTTCAATGAAATGGCAAAAAGGTGAGTGCTAAGGAGATTGTTAGGACACTTCAATGAAATGGCAAAAAGGTGAGTGCTAAGGAGATTGTTAGGACATTTCAATGAAATGGCAAAAAGGTGAGTGCTAAGGAGTCTGTTGGGACACTTCAATGAAATGGCAAAAAGGTGAGTGCTAAGGAGATTGTTTAGACACTTCAATGAAATGGCAAAAAGGTGAGTGCCAAGGAGTCTGTCAGGACATTTCAATGAAATGGCAAAATGGTGAGTGCTAAGGAGTCTGTTGGGACACTTCAATGAAATGGCAAAAAGGTGAGTGCTAAGGAGACTTAAGACATTTCGTACCTTAGCACTGTAAAAAGGTAAAGGTAAAGGTAATTCCATAACCAGTTTTTGGTCTTCGGGGGACAAGATGTTAAAGATCACGTGGTGTCTTGTTGCAGTGAGAAGAATGGCGTCAACACAAGCGCGTCATTCGAGCGCGACCCAGAAAAAGTTCCGCTGGAGGATGAGACCGACAGCCTGGAAGACTACGGCGACGTTGACCCCCAAAAATTCAACGAAGACGGCTCTTTCATTGGTCAGTACGGAGACCTGAAAACCGGCGCAGAAGCTCCCAACGCCTCAGCCATGTCATCCATTGTGTAGTTCCATAGCTGGCATCTGCAGAATCTGCACAAAGGGGCATAACCTTTGCTCCTGGATTTCATTGGATTCCAAGAAAAAATGATTAATCTTGCTTTCTGCATCACGTTTGATGCGGTTGTGGGTAAACTTTTGTCAGGAGCCACACATTTGATTCCAGAAAAATTAATCTTATTTGCTGGGTTGAGATTGAGACAGTTGTGGATTAACTTTTGACAGGAGCCACAAGCTTGATTCTAGCAAAAATCATCACTCATACCGTGTCAAGTTTGAAACAGTTGTGGATTAACTTTTGACAGGAGCGACAAGGTGGATTTCAAAAAGATTAATCTCACTTTCTGTGTCAAGTTTGATGCAGCGGTGGATAATCTTTTGAAAGAAGAGCTTCAAGTTTGAGTTTTTGGGAACTTTTGAGAAGACGTACACGTTTGAGTTTGTGCAAAGACTGGTGCAGTTTTTGTACACTTAGGATGCATTGTACGTGGTCCTGAAAAGACTTGGCGGAATCGTGTTTTCAACTTGCAGAGTGACGTTATTGTGAGTGAAGAATTAATTTCAGTACTGTGGAGAAAGCGTGCAGAGTGTGAGACTCTCCTTGTGTCGTTGTTACTGCTGGTGTAAACAAAAATTCCTCCGTTTTCTGTTGTGAGTTGGTAACACCAACGATGTTGGAGCTGGATATCTGATTTTGCAAGTCTACTGGCGAAGGAATTCTCTCACGTCTACTAATAGAGAAAGAGTTGAATTCTCATGTTTCTAATGCTAGAAGTTCAGATTGCAAAAAGAAAACATGCCAGTATTTGACTTCGTCATTGTGTCTGTTCAATCACGAACAATAATGGCAAGAAGCGTATTTCGCGGAAGCCAAACTGAGACTGCCGGCTCGACTTTTGCAGACAATTAAGCTGAAAGGTGTTGTCTCCTAACAGTGTCAATTTCTTATTCCTTGTTACAACAACTGTACTCCAGTGAAGCTGGAATTGAAGATAGATTTCTATCAACAGGCCATGATGGAAGAAACAAACATCAACGGCTATATTATACACCCAAGTGAGACGAATCAAAGACGGAACGGATAAATTCACACAGAAACAGCAGCAGATTTTCCATCTAAGTTCATCACAAAACTCACGGCACTTTCACCTTTCATTTCTTTAAATAGGAGTGATGAAAAAGTCATTTCAATCTATAAGTGAGGGTACTGAAAAGAATACCACAAACAAACCACAGCCGTGGGACTTTTCAGAAACGGGAAACAACTTGATTTAAATCTGGATTGTCCGGACCTGTTGTTGGATGAGTTATATTGTTGAAGGGGAAGAAGTCACATGCCCACAGCCCCAGTATACATCGCTGTTTGAAGTTTGGTTTGATGGATATTGATAGTGTTCAGTGTATACGTGTTGACCATACAGCTTACAGTGTATTCATTGTGATTTAATACCTTATGTGCAATTTACTGTGGTGATAATAATCGTGTCGCATTGAAATCCTTTCGTCATTTTTGTCATGCATAATAAACAAAAGCCAACATGATGTAGTTTCACAATTGCTTATGAAATACCACAGCACTCATTTCACAGAGGAAAAAAAATGTAAAAAAAATTAAGATTTACATTTTGTAATAACAAAAGAAAATGTATTATTGATGCCATTGAAGTGCACAGTTGTTTTACTAGCTGCAATAGATGTCATGGACTTTAAAAAAAAATTATACCGTCAAGTTCATACCTGAACACACAAGGAAAATACTAAGAGATGCAGGCATGTTCATGGATAAATTAAGACCCTTTTGTGAAAAAAGAACATGAAAATTAAATAAAGAAAAAAAGAGGCAACAAGATAAGATCAAGAACATAAAGAACAGAACGAATTAAGTGCACCCATGCATGCTTAAATAAAAAAAAAATTAAGCTGTGAGAGCTTCATTGTTATCTTAAACTTTAAGTCGGGGTAACAAAAATATCTGTGTTTGACTCAACAAAAAGCATCAACTGCTCATGAACAGTGATTGTACGGAATTTGTGTGATAATACAACTAAACCAGTGAGCGTTTCGTACTTCATATACATTTTCCTGTCACTAAACGTAATTGTTAGGAAGTCTCCTCGAGATCTGCTTTACTGTAAATAAATGCTAAGGTTATTCATATAATAATGTATGTCTGTCTAGATCTGCCTAACTGTACATGATTTTGAATATTTGCTCTCTAAATCCGTCTAGGTTTGCTTCAGTGTAAAATGATTGTCAGGTTAGTTTCTCTGTAAAGCTAGGATTCCATTCTTACGGCTGCGGTGCGGCTCCGGCGACGGCAGCGGCGACGGCAATTTGAAAAACATTGATGAAAGAAGGGATGACCCCATTCACACGGGTGCGGTACGGCGACGGCGACGGCCCGGCGTGCGTGCGTTTTTTCAAGAAAGCTCCATGTGGCTTTCTGGACTGCCGTCGACGGACGCCGTCTGGTATTTTGTGGGCGTGTCTCTTTTCCCGCGTTTTTCTCAGAGCCTTTCCGAGCACAAAGAGACGAAAATACTGCTGAAATCTTTCGCCATCGAGTTGCAGTTCTTGAACAAGATGGTGATAGGTTCCATACTGCCGTCTTTTCTCCAAAATGGCATGCACCCACCAGCGATGTCGTTTCTTTTGGCGTTTTTTCATTTGGCGGTACGCTAATAATATTAACATAACTTGTTCTTCATTATGAATGACAGTTTGCATGAGACGAGACCAATGTGGAGCCATGGCGGCATTGGCGGGAAGAGAACATATCCGGACGACGTCGCCGTTATATACGGTTCACGACGATGCGTTTTTCTCGCCAGAGCCGGATGCCGTTGCCGTCGCCGGAGCCGGAGCCGCACCGCAGCCGTAAGAATGGAATCCTAGCTTAAGTCTTTGTCTAGATCTGCTTGACTGTAAATGGTTGTTGAGGTGTTTAATGCTCTGTAAATCATTTTTGCTTCTCATGTTTAATGTGAAACACTATATACTCTGTGCTTGAAGCTGAGTGACGGTATTTTCACGACAGTGTTAGAAGCAGGAAAAAAAAAAGTATAATTTGCAAGTTGAAGTTGTTGTGAATATTAAGTGGAAAGTTGCAAAAATGTCTGTTAGCTTTTTTGTGGTGAAGATTTCATTTTGGGTGTGGGTAAAATGCCTCTTCCTTGAAGAATAATTAATCCAAAGGCAAGTGTGTGTTTTCTTTTCACTCAGATATTCTTCTTCTTTTTCCTGATCTCAATGGAATGATTCTCGTTGATGTCTTAATTAAGTTCATTTCTTGTTTTGGGAGTGCTCTAATATGCTAGAGACTTACACATAGAGCAAAACAAATTCATCTGCCAGTCAACGTGATAGTAATAAGTACTGTGGTATTAGAAAAAAATAAAACTTTAGATCAATCCACATTCTTGTTCTTTCAGCAAATGCGGTTTGAAGCATCAAATTATCTTCCTGGACATATTTTTGCAATTTGTTTGAATCTCATTTTATTGTAAATATCGTGGTGACATATTTTCCAAAATACCTTCTGAGTTGTGTTAATTCCATCAGCAACAATATGATAATAAAGATAAATATTTTGATCACATTTGGAACCACCGTCTTTATTTTGAGCTTGCGTTTGACGAACTCAACCCCACAAGCTTAAAAGCCAAACCAAAAATGGCCTTACCTGTTGTTACCTGCTAACGATGTTGGCTAATGGAGAAAATGAGCGCCAATTAAGACAGCCAGCGGTGAAAAGAGCTGCCTTTCTTATGTAGAATCAGAATGGGGAACAACAACAAAATGAGATAATTGTGGAACGTCAGTCCTTTTAAGACCACACAAAGAGAAAGTACAGTCGTCATAATTTGAATGTCAATATACATGTACAGACCTAATAAACAGAAAACGTGGAAAAGCAGGGTCTTAATTAGCAAGGAAGAAAAGGTCTGAAATCGGGAGGTCTTTAATGAGACGTTCCACTGTACTTGTATTTCCGGCTTACGTAATGAGTGGTCAAAGTTGGGACTTTTTTGTGTTGGTCTTTTCATTCAGTTAAATTGAAAAGGTCCATGGGGTCTTTGTTTACATCTTTCTTATAGCTAAATCTAGTGAAACATACCCATAGTTGCGTCACTTGAATAAAATATGTCAAAGATATTTGTATGTGCAATATATAATGGTAGAACCGTCGAGAACTATGGAGAAATCTGTGCATTTTATGAACTTGTACATATATGGTCTGATATTTTAGAAACTGCAGTACAACATGTTAGATGCACATTAGAACAGTGCAATTAATTTGTGCTTAGGTTACAACAGTGCATGAGAAAAAAAACTTTATTTGTAAACACCAAGATATTAATGTTAGTTCGCTGCAACATATATGTGTGCTGACCATTTCAATGCATTTTATGTGAACATCGATCATTGCCTAAATCACTTTGCATTGTCCTTATCTGGCTGGTGTGGAATTATCTTTGGGTTGTGATTGTGATGTGTTTTTGTGTGTGTGTGTGCTTGTGTTCGTGTGTGTGTTTGCGCTTCAGTGTTGATGTTGAAGGAAATCATATTCCCTCCCTGACTTTCTTGCATAATTCCACAACATTTCTTTTTCTGCATCCTGATTATATTTTCTTGACAGAAAAAGGCTTTTTACAGTCGGCAAGGATATTAAAGCAGAGTTTTGTTACTGTAACGGCAATGCAGTCTTGCTATCTTTGGAAAGAAAAGATGGACAAACTTAATTATTACGACTTCATCTCTTTGAAAGTGGAGGTTTTGTTACTTTATTTACAATGCCTTGGTTTTCTAGAGGAAAGAGAGGGACTTGCCAAGGCTAATATATTTCTGTGTGTAATATGTAACTAGAGAACATTAACACTCATCATTTCTAGTAGAGATGTTGGTATTGGTATTGACGGTACATGTAAAGATACAGGTCGAAATGATATTGTTTATGCCTCCATATTTAAACAAGTGTTTGTTGTCCTGTCAGGTAAAAGTGCAATATGGTAATTTTCTGATGCCATACCTTTGTATAATTAATACTGTTTTGCAGCACTTTTCTCCACTAACATCATTTTTATTTCACTCTTTATTGTCATTCGTAGCTTGATGTGCATCAACAACAAAAATTCTTTGCAGAATGACAGTTTGACTTTTAAAAGTGTTTAACATTTTAGTGTGACATAATTGTAATGTGAGTGTTGTTGTTTTTTTATTCAATCTTTTGTTTTGACATTTTTTTCTCTCTCTCATTTCAGTACTCTTGGAAGCAACTAGAAATGTTGTTATATTTATTTGTGAGTTATTTATGTTATCCATTTATGTTACAGGTGCTATATTTTATTGTGTAAACATTTCTGTACCATACATATTTTGTTGTATCACAGTTCAAGATACACCAGAAGTCTGTTTTATATTATACATGTATTAATTGTGTGTTTTTGTAAAAAATGGCTGATGTACTTGTTGCTACATATATAGCGTGTTGTCTACATCTGCTTTCCGTGTGTAAAGCAACAACCTTTCCTTGACATGTTTATAATTTTGGACTGTAACAAATTTGTTTTGTATGTGTATGTTAAAAGCTACCGTGTTACATTTTAACAGGAGTAATTTAACTGTTCTTTCTTGTGGTGAATCATCTGTGTAGCATTCCAGTATTAGCGTTTTGGATCTGTTTTAGTGTTTTTGTGTGCTGTTCATCTCATGGTGTCAAGCCATTGTATCTCATGTGCTTGTTTTAAAAGTACTAGTGTTGTAGAGTATTTGACAAGTGTTGGTTACAGGCTTTTGTGACAAAATGTAAAAAAATAAATTGAATTTGTTTTAAGTGTGTATGGGTTCTGAGCTGGTAGCAAGATTGTAGTTTGGTCTCTCTCTCTCTCTCTCTCTCTCTCTCTCTCTCTCTCTCTCTCTCTCTCTCTCATGTTAATTTGAAGTGCCAGTAGAGTGGTGTGCAAGTGATACAGGACTGTGTGGATGTTAACTCTAATTACGTGTGGGTTCTTCCTTAAATATCATTTTAGTCCCATCTGAATGTTTGGTAAAAACAGTGCTAAGCTCTGAAAGGGTTTCTCTTTTATAGCTTAAAAGTAGTACATTTACATGTAATACAAAGTGAATACGGAGGTACGCTGGCCCAAGAAAAAACATATTTAAAAAGAGGGAGAAAGAAAGACAATGTATAAGGAAGTAGTGAATAAATGAAAGTTTGACAGAATTAGGATACAATGTATATAGTTTCACCAATCATGTTCCAATTTTCCGGAATAATTTTCATCTCACGTACGTTGTCATGTGTCTGTCACTGAGATCAAAAGAGAAACGTTCCATGACATAAGGTAGCAATTAACTGCATGTTTTGTAGTGAGTAATAGCACATCTGACACAAAAGCGTTTTGTTAGTTTGTATGTGAATGTATATATATAGCTGTTGATGTAAAGATTTCTGAGGGGCTAGTTTTTTTGTAACTTCTGTCATTCATGAATAGAGTTGTTGTTTGCTCTTGACTTTTTCATTTTTTCTCTCTCTTTTTTGTTGTTGCAGTGTTGTCATAAAAGTTTCATGAACAAGTAATTTCAGATAAACTTGGAGATGTAAACATGACGTGTTAGTACGTAGTTTGCTTCTCTATTGAACATTTTGTGCTGGATAAGAGATCTGATGACAAAAAAAAGTGCTTTTTATACTGTTTTTGTCAGAATTGGACTTTTTGTTTGCCATGACATAGGGTAATTTAGCATTTTAGTCACTAATATTTGCAATCACACAGAAGTTACGTAGCTTGTCCGTCTCTTTAATGAGAGTAGTTTGGTTCCTATTTTTGTAAATGCAAGCTACTGTCACGCTGCTAACCCCTCCTATTATCAATACATGTGTGTCCCTATGAATTCATGTTGGTACGTTTACACAAATTACAGCATGTTTGCTTGAGAATTAATGTTGATTACGACTGTCTTTATAATTATTTGTTTTTCTTACTCACCTGAGTTATCAGTGATTCCTTCTAATTAGCAATGTTTGTCTGTGCTTTTCATTGGAAAGATAACTCTGCCATTCTGAAAGGGAGGCAATCAAACATTTGCTCTTTTAGCTAATTGTTCTTTTCTTTTTTACAATATAAATGAACTTATTGACTTTATGTGACCTTGATATTGTATGCTATGCTTCAATGTCTGATATTTGACAAGGTTTGTCTGGCTGTCATCTTAGCTTTTTTGAGATTCTTCATTATTTAGTTAATTACCTTTTTTTTCCCTTTGATTGCTGACAGCTGGCTTGAACCCTTAATACTGGTTTTGTTAATCAGGTGAACGTTTCTGTTGTCTATAGACTCTTCACAACACTGTATGCAAACGTTGTTATTAATTATATCCTTGTTATCAAAAAGTATATTGAATTTTTAGTAATCAAAGTTCATATTATCATCCAAATTACTTGTCTAAGCTGAAATTTGAGAGGCAAGAAATAGCTCTTTTGCAGCCTTAAAATTATTTTCCCTGATATAAATATTTCGAACAAGGAATTACAGTAGGTTGCGTTAGAAAATTCTAATACAATCATTCGCAAGAAAATTTGAGGGCTACGACAGTGGAAATTGTCTGTAAAATATTTCATAGATGTAAACTGCTTTCTCAGTTTCATCTATTTTCCTATATATATACAAAAATTAGGCTGCATTAATTTGAATTACATGTATGATTTTTTCCCCATCGCTATTGTTCAAATTCCCGTGTTAATTATGTCACCTGCTTTGACATAAAGTGATAATATTTTTGTACATTTGAAGGTGTATGATGTCACAAGGGATGTTGATTTGGCAACTTGCATCGTTCTTTCTTTCTTCTTTTGGCAATTCAAATTTAAGCTTCAAGCAGGAAACTTTGAAAAAATTTCTTTCACGAGTAAACAGAGTTGATGTCGTGATCAAAATTGCATTGTTTTGACGCTTAAAGCAAAGTGTTTAATTAGTAAGTGTTTTAGCCAAACCTGGGGCATAGGGTAAGTCACAAGTGACCAAATCAACATGCTGTTGTAAATACATTAAAACACACTCCACCAATGTACATGTGTTGATTTCCCCACACACAGATGTGTATATTTTTTCCGCGCCATTGTGTACAGTTATAAACTTTTGTGTTTGTCCCTCCCCTGTCTGTCACTTTGTTGATGTTTACAGCTACCTTTCTTGTTGTGTAAACTATCTTGTAAACCACAACAGATCTGTTCAGGCTTTTGCATGGGGTACGAACTCCTTCAACTTGAAGACATACCACAATTTAACAGCCTGGCTGCTGTTTCAGTAGAGTGGGGCATTTTTGCTGAATTAATTTAGAAGATTGACATGGGTGTTTATCAAGAAATTAAAGGATGTAAGCGCTCTAAATGCATAAAATATGTACAACAAAAGGTAGTTACTTACCTTTGTTTCTTAGAGTTTAGATAGCGCTTTGCCTCGTTTGATTAAGATCAATAAGAATTTAATTCAGCAGATTATGTCCACCCTGCCCATGCGGACAGTAAGCCAGGCTTATCAGTGAAATGATGCCACCCTGCCCATGCGGACAGTAAGCCAGGCTTATCAGTGAAATGATGCCAACTTGCCCATGCGGACAGTAAGCTAGGCTTATCAGTGAAATGATGCCACCCTGCCCATGGGAAATTTTGGATAGATCTGTGTTGACATACATGATTGCTTCCATGACAAGGAAGGTGCATGACATGTATGTTAAATCTTTCATTTTGTAAACTCCAATCCATTTTATAAACCGCATATTGATGATGTGGAAGGTATGTGTGAAGGCATGCGTGTGATGGTTTGTGTGTGACGTGTGTTTATTTTGAGATCTGCTGATCAGTGGTATTGGTGTCATGTCGCATCACTCCCTCTCACAAACTGTGTCATATACTACACTAGGTTTTTTCTCTTATTTGCTGTAGAAAAAATAAAAATAACCAAAATTAAAAAAAAAAATAAAAGCAGTAAATTGGCAACACAAATGATTAACCTGGGAGGAATATTTGGATTTTTTTCATTGGTGTCGCTGTCATTATTTATTAGGATGTAGCTCTGAACAAAGCCAAAATGAACACAGTCTTTTGTATACATTTATACAAATGTTGATAGCAGAAATCATGAGAGCAGATCGAGTAAATACACTGTTTTGAAACTTATTGACGTTCAAAATTGAATCAATTAAACGAGTGAAGGAGGAAACTAACAAAATCCTGCATAAATTCCCAGGTTGAAAATGATGTTGTTTCCTCAACAGAATTTACATGAAAAATAATTGTATAGTGATAAAAATTATCTCTGTCTGCATGCAAATATAAGAGACTTTCGGGTTTTGGACAGATAAAAGGCTTTGTGTGTGTACACTGGATTTGTCTTTAAGAACAACAGGTTGAAAGCGACAGTCCCCTGCCCCCCATATGTACATTGTATAACATTTGACACCAATGAAAAAAATCCCATTTTCTTAGAGACAAACTCCCAAAATGTACCCAGGTGATATTACATTTTCATGCATGTTGCTGAAAATGAAATGATAGATGTTACGTCCACTTTTGTTCAATTTTCCATGCTGCGCTGTTTCTGACATATATCACTTTAGCAGTGTTGCTGAAATTGAAATAATAGATGTTGCATCAACTTTTGTTCAATTTTTCATGCTGCGCTGTTTCTGTCATATATATCCAACTAGTCATTGAGTGTTTTGAGCATCGCCTGGGTATTACATTCTTATTGTTTGCATACAATGTGTCTTTAATGTGCGTTCTTTTCACATCAATCAAATTTTAATAAATTTGTGCTTTTAAAACTGTCTTGAAGTATCATAGTATGTGGTATGTCTGTGACTATTTGACTTTTTTGAGTGCTTAATTTGTTATGTGAACTTGTGTTACATATGGGGGAATGTAAATACACACTCACACATGTGCATGCATGCGCACACACACACACACCACCACACACACACACACACACACACACACACACACACACACACACACACACACACACACACACACACACACATGCTCATAGATGTATGTGCATGCAATCATTTAAACATGTCTGTGCAGTACACATATGGGAACATTCATTCCCGCTCTGTCTGTCAGTCTTGTCTCTCGCTCTGTCTCAATCTCTCTCTCTCTCTGTCGTACAGGTACATGCATGTGCAATGCCACAAATATGCATGCACAAATTAAATGCTTAAAGAATGTGCCATGTCATTCTTCCATAAGAACATTCTACATGTGTGTGTGTGTGTGTGTGTGTGAGAGTGAGTGTGTGCATGTTTGTTGATAGCCAAGATACATCACCAGTCTGAAGTCACACAGATGTACATACACACACAAAAATTACTGAAGAAGAAAAAGCAAGCAAGAAAGAACGACGAGAAAAAAGGTGTTTTTTGTGTGTGTGTGTTGTGGTTTTTGTGTGTGTGTGGGGGGGGGGGGGGTGGGGAGGTAGGAGGAGGTGGGAGGAGTTGATGAGCTTTTTTTTGGGGGGGAGGGTGTGTGTTGGTTGCGTGATGTTCAGTTTGATCACTACTTATATGTGTTGTACGCCTGTACATTACTTTTTTGTGTGTGCATTATTTTTTCTGTTTTTGCATTTTTTCCCTTTTCTTGTTGTTTCGAGTTTGTTTGCTTATCTAATATACCGGTAGGTCCCTGTTCTGGTTTAGTACATGTGTGTGTCTGTGTATCGTTATGCTTTAATTTTATTTTTAGGGGGGAAGGGGGGGATTTAATTGGTTTTTGGGAAGGAGGGGCAGGTGTTCGACATTTTCTTTTTATCTATTGTTGGTTGCAATTTGATCATGCATTGTATGTTTTGCTAGTTTCACAAGTTTTTTGAGTGTTTGTATTTTGTTATGCGTTCTGTTTGTTTTGTTTGAGTGTCCCTTTGTTTGCTTGTACATGTTGTTGTGCATTTACAATCAAGAAAGAAAGAGGAAAATGAAGGTAAGAGAGAGAGAGTGATTGGGGGTGGGGGTGGGGGGGGGGAGTGTTTTGTTTTGTTTGCCACATGCAGTTTGTTGTTTTGTTTTAGTTGCTTTGCAATTTGGTCACTGCAGGGTTCTGTTGTATTCTCGTTCAATTGCAAGGTATGCTCGTTATCCCGTGTTCTCAAAGTTACACGCTGTTCCATACATCTTTTCCCTCCTCGTTTCCTTCCGTCCTCCCTTCTCCCGTTCCTTGCGCAATCGATAACTCAGTGAAAACCACCTAAAGAATCAGGGGAGGCAATTCAAACGCCAGGCTCAGTTATGCGACAGATTTCTAAATGACATGTAACCAAGTCCGCATAAAAATGAGGACAACAGCAATATATGCCGTGTAAATCGATGTATAAACACGCCAGCGTAACTTCCACTTTGCACAAATCTGCTATTCTTCGCCCTTTGCGGTCCCAAAACGCATCAGGGGCAACCACTCCATCAGGGTTCCTGCAGGGCAGAGCTGATACAATTCAAGGAGTTTTCAAGGACATTTCCAGGACCAAATAAATGCTTTTCAAGGACATGATTTTCCCCAAATTAATGCAAAGCACCAAGCTTACCTTCAGTTTTTCAAGTCATCAAGTTTCTGGTGAATTTCTATTAGTCATTCCGTAGTTGTTTCCCTTACCAACTTCCGGGAAGGGAAGCAACTACGGGTGACTAGTAATAGTTCATCTGCTTTCGTTTTCACTCGATCTTTTATTCTCCCAAAATGTGTACTGTATTTGACGAAAAAAAAGGGGGTTGCATTTTTTTTAAAATAAGACAAGCTGCTGACGAAATGTATAGACAACAATTTGGAAAAATCAAGTACTTTTCAATGACTATTTAACAAAACTCTATTTTCAAGCACTTTTCAAGGCCTGGAAAAGGTTTTCCAATTTTCAAGGAGTTTTCCAGGGTTCAAGGACTCTGTACGAACCCTGCTCCATACGCAAGCAAAATTGAAGCAGACGCTAAAAAAAGGGAAATGGGAAAAGTCGATTGGCCAACGCCAGATTGTAACCAATGAAATCGCCCCTGTCACGTCGTCGCGTCAACTTCCGTCGCCATTTGCTCGCAGGCTCAGGTGTGTCTTGTCGATACGGTATCCTGTTTGGATTGGAGGTGCATCCCCCGGGCCCGAGGCAGCGTGACATTTTTGTCACAGTGACAAGTCAAATTGTGGCCGCAGTTCTGTTACAGTGTTCATTTCTTTGGGAGCGAAAATCTCGCCGTGACTGTGGTGGTTCTTACCTGAGGGTTTTCTTCTTACCTGAGAGAACAATAGTACGATTGAAAACAAGGAAGAGACCTCGAAGTCCAAGCTACGTCGTTGCGCCATCAGTAAACAACATACCGTGAAGTTTTTATCGATGTCTTGATTTTCCTCACGTAGCGCCGTTACGGTGACTTAAACTTTTCACAATGTCCAAGAAAGATCGGAGAAAAGTGTTGGCCCGAATCTGGGGCACACCAACTAGCAGAGACATAGACTTCATAGATGAAGGTAACGAAATTGTGGTAGCTTCTTCGTCCAAAGGAATTGTGGCATGGTGGCTTCAGATTTTCCAAGCAGTGTATCCAAACATCAAATACCTCGAGAAAGGAGACGTTATTAAACTCAAACCGACAGTTGATGTGTCGGTAAAACTGAACAAAACTACAAGACTTATGCGTATCACAGGTAAAGGGCATTGGCGATGGTTTGTGGATAACTTTGAACAACTTCTGGATGAAGGGAACAATGAGGCAGAGACACTGAGTACAGCCGATTCTTCAGAAAATTCTGTGACGCGCTATCTTCAACTGGATAAAGATGATGCACTGGTGTGACTGATTTCTTTTTTCTTTGCTTTTTGCAGGGACCTATATTTATAGGTCTATGCTTTTTGTCATTCCGTTTACAATTTTTTTTTAAAGTTGGCTTAAATTATTATATTTTGACTATTGTGTGCAGAGGTGCACCAAATATCGTTTGTGTGTTGTGGCGTTTTGTTAATTCACTTAGTCCTGTCATATTCTGTTGTACTTTGAAATAAATAAACAAAATTGTAAAGTTACTAGAAAGATTTATTGTGTGGGGACAACAAAAATCAATGGAGACAGCCATTTTTAACTTTAACTGAAAGTGTCATATAAGATTATCACTGTCATTTAGAAGTGCACTTTCATGTAAGCTAGGATTCTCTGCAACTGAAATTTGGAGACATTTGGTCCACTTTAAAATGTAATCAATATGATCTGAGATGCATGTTTCGGGGCCATAAGGCATAACACATTTGTAGGTGTGTTTCTTTTTTTCTTTTTTTTTCCAATGAATTAAAATTTTGAATCCAATGAATGGGAAACCTTTTCCCGACACTGTAGCAGAAACACTTGTAAAACTCCTCTGTTCGGTATGTCTCCATTTTATTATTCCCTCTTTCCTGATTTTCAGGAATTTAGGAGGTTGGGTCAGGGATTTAAAAGTAAAAAAAGTGGGGGGGGGGGGGGGATGGTGGGCCCACTGTAGTTTCTTGAATTCTTCTTCTCTCCTTTTAATTTTGTTTGGCTACAGATTTTGGCAGGTGTCCTCCTACTGTCACACTGTGTCTGTAACCACCGGCCTGACAGACTGTACATATTGATCTGTCTGCCTCCATCAGACTAGACCGAACAGCCAGCCTGCTAGTCTCCCTTCTCCTTTTTTATACTAGCTTAGAAACCTGTTTACTGGGGAAACAAGGGAGAAACTTGTCAACAACACTGAGAAACAAAGAAAATGTGCTGGTTCTATAATTTTTTTCTGAATGTTTGAGAAAATATTTTTTTCTCTCACACTCATTGAGCAACTGAGTGGATATTACAGGGGGGGGGGGGGGGGGGGGAATGTAAGACTAAGACTTGCCTTCAGGTTTTATTTATGCACTGATATTTATATACATATATATATATTTATACAGAAAGAAAGACAGAATATAGTACTAACAGAAAAACATGCATATCCGCTGGCTGAACGTGATGGGTTTTCCTTTCTTTTTCATTTTGATTACTAGCTGCACGAGCAATGTTTGCTCTGACAAAATAATGCATTATGTTCTTGGCTAATTTACAAATAGGGCTCTTGCTTGCTGCTTTTGTTTTAGAAGAAAAGGCCATATCAATGTCAAAAGTGGAAACAAGCCCACTTTATAAGGATCTTGTTGCCTCAATAAATTTTTCATGAATAGCAAACCATTTTATTTTTGGTAGTGCTGATAATTGCAGGGGTGGCATAAATCTTGTTCAACTTCAAGGGTTCTTGGCAGAAATGATAAAGAAACCTTCAATCTTGTGGAAATGATTGCGTACATCACTGTGGGTCTTTTTAGGATTTTAAATTGCGTAAAGTGTGAAAGCTTAGGCCCAAAAAAAAAGTTGTATGTTTCTGGTAACATGGCTACAAAAAATAGGGTAGGTAGGTAGGGATTTTTGTTTTTTGTTTTTTTGTTTTTTGTTGTTGGTCAGGGTAGAAAATAACTATACAGTGACGCAAAGAGACTGGACTTACTATACAAAGAGAAAGACAACACATTACAAAACAGTGGTAAGGCATCCGTCCCGTGATCGGGAGGTCGTGGGTTCGAATCCCGGCCGGGTCATACCTAAGACTTTAAAATTGGCAATCTAGTGGCTGCTCCGCCTGGCGTCTGGCATCATGGGGTTAGTGCTAGGACTGGTTGGTCCGGTGTCAGAATAATGTGACTGGGTGAGACATGAAGCCTTGTGCTGCGACTTCTGTCTTGTGTGTGGCGCACGTTATATGTCAAAGCAGCACCGCCTTAGGCTTCAACACATAAGGCCAAAAAAAAAATTGTCTGTTTCTGGTCACCCGACCGACCCTAAATTTCGGCGCCGACCCTAAACTTTTTTTTTCCAAACTCAAAATTTTTTGGTTTTTTTTGTTTTGTGGTAAAGGACAGGGTGAGAAAATTAACAACAAAAACGTGTGAAAACGAAAGTCCTCTGACATAAATGTGTTCAGTGTCTTGTCTCTATGTATAGTGAATCCAGTCTCTTTGCGCGATTTTTAAAGTTAGTTTTATTGGTCTACATTTGGGGTAAAAAAAATAATAAAAAAAAAAAATCCCTACCTACCGACCCTATTTTTTTTTTGCCATGTTACCAGAAACAGACAATTTTTTTTTTTTGGCCTAAGTGAAAGCATCCTTCGGTTTCAACACATAACATCTGTGACATCAACCGGTGATCTAGTACTACATGGAAACTTGGAAGCGTGCATATCACTTTTTTTTTTTAAACACAACAAACATTTCGTCATATACCGTAATCATTCATTCGCTTGTGGTTTACCAGCAAGCGGCCGAAAACTGAACCAAGCTAAGTTCTTGTTACTTATTGTTTGTCTGTGCACTTAAAAGACCGTTGGGTCGACATATTTGTGAATGTATTGTTTGGTCAATAACAAACGTTCCAACAAATTACCTTTCTTGTTTTTTGATTCAGAAAAAGCAGAAAGCTGCTCGCAATGGTGTCCTTATGTTGAGGATATCACTGCATTTTTAGTTGTTGCCAATACTGAATAAGACTATTTGTTAAATAATATGGTTTTAATTCAGTTCAGTTCAAGATGACATCTATGCGCTTGAAAGGGCTGTACGTACACGCTCTGGGCGGGGATATAGCTCAGTTGGTAGCGCGCTGGATTTGTATTCAGTTGGCCGCTGTCAGCGTGAGTTCGATCCCAGGTTCGGCGGAAATTTATTTCACAGAGTCAACTTTGTGTGCAGACTCTCTTCGGTGTCCGAACCTCCCCCCGTGTACACTACATTGGGTGTGCACGTTAAAGATCCCACGATTGACAAAAGGGTCTTTCCTGGCAAAATTGCTTAGGCACAGTTAATAATTGTCTACCTATACCCGTGTGACTTGGAATAATAGGCCGTGAAAGGTAAATATGCGCCGAAATGGCTGCAATCTACTGGCCGTATAAAATTTCATCTCACACGGCATCACTGCAGAGCGCCTAGAACTGTACCCACGGAATATGCGCGATATAAGACTCATTGATTGATTGATTGTCCCATCTTTGAGGAGGTTCCCCGGTCCACTGGGTGCAATGACAGTACAGTGGAACCCCCTTTTAACACTTCCCCCCTTTTATAAGACCTTCATTTTTGGCTCACGTAAGTTTAGCCTATATGCGATCGTAACTTTGTCTGTCTGTGCGTGCATGCGTATGTGCGTGCGTGCGTGCGTGTGTATGTCTGTGGTAGAAACTCTAACATTTGAAGACGTCACATTACATTACATTACAGCAGAGGGTTAGACGTCACGCGAAGGAAGTACTGAAAGTCTCGGTCATTATTATTTTGAGCGGGCCGAGACTAGTTGGCAGTCGTGTCCCTGTAAGTAGGCTACATGCAGACAGACAGATCTAGATCTAGTGTCTCGCTTTCTTGCACGGTTTCACCTATGCTCTTTCTGTGTGTGTGTGTGTGTGTGACGGAGTGATTGAGTTTGTGTTACTGTTTGTCGATTTCTTACGTGAGCCTTGATGGCTTCGCCTCTTGTTCATATATGTTCTGTTCTTAACCTGTGTAAATTGACCTCCATTTTAAAACTCGCTCCTTCTTAAGACCTGATTTTCCCCCATCTCTAGAGGTCTCCAAAGGGAGGTTCCCCTCGACATATACTGGGTGTCCAAACAAAAAGTACCCCATTTTCTTTCAATACTACAGAAAAGTCAGTAACTTTATTAAAATCATTTTTGCGTGATATTGTAGTCAGTTCATACAAGTTTTGTCCCCAGTTCACAGCTTTTAGTTGAGATCATCTGTTTTTTCACACCACGTGATCAATGTAGCCACCCCGTTTTCCAATGACAGACTGTAACTTCATTGCCATAATTATTGTTCATTACATTGGGGAATGTTTTCTGTGGGATGTTCTGGATTTCTCTGAGAATGTTTGCCTTCATTTAATTGTTGTAGGTTTCTTGGTCTGGGGTACATATTAGCGTATTAGCTTTCATATTATTTTTTTCATGTCTCGGTACTGATGTTTCAATGTCTTTTGGGGTACTTTTTTTAGACACCCTATATATCACTTTGCAACTGAACAGTAATAGTACTAATACATGTGTCAAATTTCTGACAGGTACAAGACCTCCTGGACCAGATTCCGGAAGGGGGCGGGATTATGCAGAACGACTATATCATGCGCCTGTGGAAGTCTCTGCTAGACGACTGGTTTGGCGTCGGGGCGATCGTGTACGTAGTCACGCCGCGCATTGACTCGGAGCGGCTCTTTCAAATGATGCTGTTGATGCTGCGAAACAAGGGGACCGGGTTTGGTGTCACGCTCGTCACGCCCACCAAGACTACTGATGGAGAAAAGTTTGCCAAGGTAACATTTTTGTTCTTTTTCTTTTGAGAGTTTTGATCAAAGTCTTAAAATTTTTGGTTTGAAAATGTGCAAATCTGGCTAGACATACAATAAACGTACTAACAAAAATTGCACAATTAAAATAGTGTGGCAGATTTGATTAAAACCGGGGGCTGCCAGGGGATTGTGCGGGATGTTTCTTATTTACTCGTGATGTTGTTTGACCTCGCGTTGTGTTTTGTTTTGAGTGTAAGAATATTTCCCGTTTCCCTCTCTTATCCCCGATGCAGTAGACTCTAGTTTTCAGCTATCATACGGCCAACGGCCTCTCTCTTGCAACGAATGTAGCCCACACCGTGGTTGTACAGTTTAAAACATCATTTTTATTCTACAAGTGCATGAAATCAAAACATCGTCACTTTCACGCAGACTCGTCACTTCACAACTATCTCTGTCGTGTCTCAGTACTGTCGCTGACTGTCGTTTACACAAGGGGGGTGATTATCAGGTTCCCGATTGACAAGGAACTCATTCAGACTTAAAGTCTTTATAACAGAACTCCCGATTAACAAGGAGCTATTTAGTGCATGAGATACTATCACTATCAGATTCCCGATTGACAAGGAATTTATACAAACGTTATAACAAAACTCCCGATTGACAAGGAGCTATTTAGTGCATGAGATACTATCAGATTCCCGATTGGCAAGGAATTTATACAAGCGTTATAACAGAACTCCCGATTGACAAGGAGCTATTTAGTGTAGACTGCAAGGTTCCTAGTTCACAAAGAATGATTAAACAACAGATCTAAACAATTAAATCCTTACGGTTAGTAATGAAGGCCGGCTTCCGATTAACGAAGAAGTCGGCTAAGGTTTACTTTTCCCGGTTAACAAGGAATTTAGTTAAAGTTAAATGACTCCCGATTAACAAAGAGTGCCGCGCACTTGAAATCCAAAACATTATATAGACCTCAAATCTTTGGACTATTTCGCATAATCATGCGCTACAGTGAACTCTGACCCTGAATCACTAACTTCCGGCAAATAATCCGGTTCTTCTTCAATTTACACTACTCCATTTTCCGCTAACCGTCGTTTAACAACCATGTCCGTAAGGGACTATTATCCTAAGGAAACTTATCATTTTATCAAACAACTCCCGCACATCGATACTAACAGATTAGCAGCTGGTCGTCTGCTACAAAGTCACGTCTGCTTGAAGCGTCAGTGCTAAGCTGTTCTAAAAACTAGCATCGTGCGTCGTAAATTACGTCACATAAAAGATGGCGTCAAGTGCATGCGTACCAATGAAGTCACTCAAACACGCGCACGCACACTGAACATTATTACGTGGGCTGTAAGGCTATTCCCTCACAATAGTAAACAATATGTACCTGATCCGAGATAATTCACAAACGCAACTAGCTTAATGTCAATTTATTCTTCCGTCCCATGACCCTCTGATTATTATATATGAAGTCTTATATCACGCGCGTATCTCCAGACTCGGACTCAAGGCGCAGGGATCTATTTATGCCGTGTGAGATGGAATTTTTTACACAATACATCACGCATTCACATCGACCAGCAGATCGCAGCCATTCCAGCGCATATCCTACTTTTCACGGCCTATTATTCCAAGTCACACGGGTATTTTGGTGGACATTTTTTATCTATGCCTATACAATTTTGCCAGGAAAGACCCTTTTGTCAATCGTGGGGTCTTTAACGTGCACACCCCAATGTAGTGTACACGAAGGGCACACCTCCCGGTTAAGACACCTTCTGTTGTCCCGTTGTTTATTATCTGTCCCAAAATATATACAGTCGAACTCGCTTAAGACGAATCACTGGGGATCGGAAAAAAAGTTCGTCTTAACCAAAATTCGTATTAAGAAAATTGATCGATTTTTTTTTTTTTTTAATTTTTTTTTTAAGTCTTGAACATTTTATGGTGTTTCAATTTGTTTCTTTCGCAACTTTCATGCTGCTTCACGTTTAGACAATAAAGTGACATATTCAGGTACATGTTCATGTGTGTCTCATGTTGAGTGATGATTGTTGAGTTTGAGTGAGAGTGAGCACACAGATGTTTCATCCAGTTGTTACGTTTTTGGTCACACACACGCGCACACACTGACACTGTCCACATTCGCGGTGTTCCTATCATTTGTCCGGAATCACTTACCTTGGCGACGGGTAGCAAACCTTGGCCAATTTAGTTTTTTGTTTTTTTGTTGCAACATGATGTTCAAATCCAAATCGAAAGCACTGACTGACTGATAAACTATCGCGAACCGGCGAACGCAAACGTTGAGAGTGTGGTTTCCCTTGTCCAAGGGAAACCACTCTGGCATCTATATTTTTGGGCAAT
Source organism: Littorina saxatilis (assembly GCF_037325665.1). Classification (NCBI taxonomy): domain Eukaryota; kingdom Metazoa; phylum Mollusca; class Gastropoda; order Littorinimorpha; family Littorinidae; genus Littorina; species Littorina saxatilis. The sequence continues at coordinate 6,354,313 of NC_090248.1, read as the reverse complement.
GGCTTCCGTTCGATGTTTCGTTTTTGGTATTCGCGAAGGAAATAAACGTCAGTCAGTCATTCATGTTCAGTGTCTGAGCTATCAATCACTTTGATTCTAAATTTGAAATTGTTTTGTGAGTACAGTGTAATCAGTTTAACTTTATTCAGTGATCGGTTGAGCAATGGTTCAAGCAGTCGACGCAAGGGAAGACTTTGACACACGTGTATTCAAACTTCTCAAATTCCCATGATATGTCGATCTCGGGACGAGTTTAAAGATTTCGTCATAAGCGTGAGTAAATTACAGACATTATGCATGCTTGGGAATCCAAAAAGTGCTCGTTATAAGCGTAAATTCGTTATAAAGAATTCGTTTTAAGCATTTTTTTTAAGCATGAAGAAAGAGGTATTCAGTTGGGAACTTAAAACTAATTCGTTATAAGTCAAAATTCGTAACTAGCGTGTTCGTTTTAAGTGGGTTCGACTGTAACTGTCATGACGGGCCACCTGCACTGCAGGGACACTGTTTGTTTGGTCCCAAGGCTGTTCTGTCATAGCTGGTAACACTATTGGGTTTTCATAGTGATAAGAGGATTTCTAAAGTATAACTTTCACCAACATGCTTTTAAAGCTAAAACATAACGAGATACAAGTTCCTTGATCGAATAGAAACTTGTGAAAATTGGCACACAAAAAACAACACAAAAAGAAAATTTTTAGCTCTGTGTAAAATCCTGGAACAAGCTCTGTGGTGATGAACATAACATTGCACGCGAGATGGATTTCATTTACTTTATTACAGGGCCAACACCTTTCCGGTTCTCTCCGGAAATCCGGTTTTTGAAAACAGATTTAAAAAAAACGGAAAATCCGGTTTCTCAAAGTAAAACTTTAAAAAAAAAAAAAAAGTTTTTTTAGTTTGGATGATTGATGGAAGCAAAATGTGTATTATAATATAATTTTTAACATACATTTTGGCACCAGGAGAGGCTGTTCTTAGCCCCTGCCGCCGTGGACCCTGGCCTTTCAGGTTTTCACTGTTTGTTGGTGTTAACCCGGTTATTATCGTATTGCGGGAAAGAGAAGAAAACAAGCAATTCATAATGTACATTGTGCAGGTGATGGACATGACCAAGCGACGGCTGAAAGAGGTCAAGGTCTTGGCCCCGTCGGGTCACCAGAAACGCTTGGTGTCTGACGTCAAGGTGCAGTGGGCGCTGGACTCGCTCACCATCGTCCACGAGGATTTCTCCACCAACTTCATTGCCGCTTACAAAGACGACGAGGCGGAAGTCCTGACCACGACGGCTCATTTCCACAAGTCCCATTTTCACTTCAACCTGAAAGACAACGTCTGCTACAACCGACTCCCCACCAATGATCTCAAGCGAAACTACCTCCTGCCACTGAACGTTACCAGCAATATTTTTTAGGCTGTTTTGGAATTTGCAGGGGTGGGTCGGAGGGTATTGTACAGAAACAGTGGCTGTGTTAATAATGGCGTGGTAGCCTTTAAAGGTGAACGAGAAAGGATAACAGTGATGCGTGTCACTATTTATTGTTATTGGTACAATATAGAAAGAAAGGACAGCTGTGTTATTCATGGCATGTTGTGTTGCGTGGGGTCAGTGCCATGGATACATTTTGCAGACATCGCACTGACAGGGTGTGTTTCTGATGGCACGCTAGCCCAAGTGAAAATGACAACAGGTCACAGTCAGGTTTCTTATAATTAATGATAACTTATAGTAGCACTGAACTACCAATATAATGTTTAGCTTGTTTTAAATGTGCACCAGGGGGGGTGGAGGGGAGGGGAGGGGAGGGTACATAGTTGTGTACCTGTAAACAAAGAGTTCATCATTAACTTATTTTGCAAGATATTAGTAATCTAATGGTGTTATTTTCAAGTATTTAAGGAGTGAGAGATGATAAGTCACATGATCATTGTGATTTTCACTTGTGGACCTGCTAGTGTGCCATGGGAAATGTTGAGTGGTTGAACAATTCTGCAGAGTATGACTGAAAGATCAGTGACTGTGTACTATGGAACACTTTTTGTGCCTCTTTTGCACAAAAAATGTACAATGAACGTTATGATAACATTTGGGGACATCTTTTTTGCATTGCCAACATATCTTAAACTGCTACGGTTGAATGCATTCCAGACTTACTTTTTGAGAAACGACCAAATGAATTTCCCGCGCAGTGGGGCACTGCGGTTATGAAATTAAAGGCCCCTCCTGTTTTTGGAACCGCAGGAGCTTTCTAGTTTGCTGTTGGGTAGATTTTTGGTTCCTCTTTCCTGTCATGCTCTCTTTTTCTTCATGAATTCTTTTCTTTTTTCTGCCTTCTTGCTCATTCACCTGTATTTTTTCCAAAAATCTCTTCTCTTGCCGCTTGTCTCGCGATTCATGTATAGTTTAATCTGTTAGTGTTCTGATGTAAGTCCAGCAGTAGATAGGTTAAGCCTATTTTAACATACTGGAAACTGGTAATCTTCCAGTAGGTATTAATTTAGTTTTACTAAAGCCTGCTGGGACACAAGTAATGGGTTAGTGCATTTGTAAACAGGAATCGCTTGACAAGTGGCCCCCTTCATCCCCCCCTTCCTCGTCCTGATATGGCTCTGCGTAGTCGGCTGGACGTTAAGCAACAAATAAACAAACAAACAAACAAACCAAATGAATTGTTTGTACATGTAGTTAGTTTGGTCGTGCATTTTTCCCCTTGAATGCTCATGCCTGCAGTATTTATATTGTGACCCGATTCTTTTATAAAGATCTGCGTTTGTCTTTTACAGTACAGTATATATATGCCTTCATAGAGCCCCTGTCTTTATTTCTCTCTGCCTGTTTCCATTCTAAGTCACTTGTAACTACAGCGTAGCATTTAAGTGTTAATTTATAATATAATTGATAATGCATTCAGACTACATATTTATGGAGTGACACAAGCTACAGAGAAGCAGTTTCTAACTTCAATCAGTTTTGTTCGCAAGATAGGTAGCATCGGCCAGTACTGAAATGTATTTTGATGTACAGTCAAAAGATTGCTCCGACTAGCTATTACTCTATTATTGGAAACTCCTTTTTTTCATGGAGTTGTGATTTACTGGTTGGTGTTGGAAATGACAATCTGTTGTAATGATTGTATCTGCAGTATACCTGTATCAGCATTTTTGTAATTAATAAATGTTTATTGTGCATCTCTTTTTTTGTGTATGATGATGCAGGTGTGTGATTGTAATGCAAGATTGAACTTGTATTCTTCATGACTTTTAAAAGTGAGCGAGTATGCTTGTGCCTGTTACCCTGGTGGTAACATATCGGAGAAAAATCACTTTTTAAATCTTTTGCAACGCAAACCATTTGTGCCAGTTTTGGACAATGCACAATACTATCATGATGCATATATATATACGTGCAGATGAAGTAGAGTTTGTTTGTTGTAATGTCAATGAAGATTTTTGTTTTTCAGATGTGTACTCCACGTTTCTTAAAGATCCGAGATCGTGGTGTTGAAAAAATATGATTTCAGTGTCTTATCTGCGTATTGCCTGTTTGCTCCCAGTAGAGAGAATAAGCCTTTCGTAGTTAACGTTAACTTGGCCGTAAGCCACATGTGGCATTTCATAATACAACGTGGGTAAGGGAGAGATTCAATAAATTCAGTGCCGAAAGGGACATCACAGGAGTAATGATGATGTGATCAGTGAGCGAAGAAACGAGTCCCTTCTTGCAGCACTGAATTTACCAATCCTCTCCCTTATCCGTCTTGTATTGTGCACACGTGGCTTCACACTTTCTACCCCACCCATGTTGACCAAGGTTTATTTTAGCCGAGATCAGCTGTGCTGCAGCAGGTCACTCAGAATTGTAGTAACTGTGTAGTAACTGTGTATCAACACGCTGGAATGCAGGTGTTAGATGGACGTTACAGGAAGCTAACAGTCTGCGCGGATATAGCCGTACCTGGTCAGATAGAGGCAATGAGTTAAGGCTACAAAAGGCTTATTCTATATATGTACTAGAGTGGTACGTGCAATGCGAAACTTTTCCAATGAGAGGACACCCTGTATAATGACTGTCTATAAAAGGCACACTCCTTCCCCAGCAAACAGTCCAGCTCACTGTCTCACATCTGGTCAGGCTTTTACTTGATAAGACCTGCAATCCCCCCACTTGGTCACATACCAAAAATGAACAGCCTGGGTGGTCTCTGTGGTCACTGCCACATGGGGACACTTTTGGGTGGTGAAAGTGGTGCCTTTTCACTGTAGATGCGTTTGAAAATGACAGTACATGTCAGTAATAACGGGAGCAGTTTCTGTGGAGAGTTGATGAAAAGACATCTTTAATTTGATCAGGGGTGGGACTTTTTCGCGGATTTCCGCGGACACAACTTACGAATTCCGCTGGGGTAATCTTTTTTTCCGCGTCCCATTTCATCACAGTATCTATAACTTGTTGACTGAATCATACGGAGAGAAGTGAAGATGGAACAGAACACTGGAGGCTTGAGAGTTAAATTGTGCTGACTGAAAACTCCTGATAACTAATCGTCATTTTGAGCTTCAATGCATTGGGGCGTCACTTGGATCATTCTATTGCCAGTATTGGATTATGGATACATGGTTCATTGCGTTTGTATACACCATTACAATGTTACCATTGTTGTGTGAAAGTGTTTTTTGTTTGGTTGGGTTTTTTGTGTGGTTTTTTTGGTGGGAGTGAGGAGAATGTCTTTTTTACCTGATCCAAACGAGTTGAATTTTAGTCTCAGAATGCACCAGATTGCACAGATTTTAATGCACCATTTAAAAAAAAAATCAGGAGAGCATGCCCCCAAACCCCCCTACAAAAAAGGGATTTCCTCGTTTTTCATTACAAGAGAGTCCCATCCCTGTTTGATATTTTATGTAGCAGGTTACAATAGATTGCTCTACCTTTTTTGTGTTTTATTCCGGGGTGAGGTTAGAATGGGTGGTGCTTCCTTTGCATTTACAAAAAAGTGATAGGTGGGGTGAAATCTTAGCTTGGAACCTGTGCTTTTTCTGCATGAAATTCTTCTGTCATTCTGGGAACATAGGGTATGCAACATTTATGCCCGAAAAAGATAGATTCAGTGAAGTTGGTGGCTGTCCTTGTGTTTTGTTGTTTTGAGTGAACTGATTTTTTAACCACGTTTTTTGGTCTTGTAATAAACAGTTTTTACTTTTGCCTACTTTCTTTTTTTACGCTCACGCACGAACTGTTTAACTGACAATACAGCTAAAGTTGGCCTCCCTCACCCCACTTTCTGATTTGTTAAATATTGAGGTTATCTTTCCTTCTCTTTGTTTGAACAATAGTTTTGAGTTAGGATGATTGTGTGTGTATACAGTGGAAGCCACTTTTTAAGATCCCCCAATTTAAGACTTCCTCCTATTTAAGAACTTACTATTTCACATGTTCTGTTCATACCCCTGTAAATCGTCAGTGGCCTTCGAAGACCTCGTAACTTACATTTTCCCGATTTTCGGATTTTTGCATGGTTCCGTCCCTTGATTTTTTCCCTATCATCTGTGAAAAGCTTGTAACTCTATCTATTTTGCAAAGGTCTTTTTCCCCTGATTTTAAAAACCTCGTATTGCCGTTGGGTGTTGAGACATTAGCGGGAAAACCTCGTATTGTCTGTTTGAATCCCTGTGAGTCTGTTGAAAATCCTCGTAATTGTTCCTTAAATTCAAAACAAAAAAGTTCAAAACAAAAAAGTGAAAACCTCGTATCTACACGTTTTGATCTGGTGAAGAGGAATTTGATTTTAAAAACACTCATTATCTCAGAACTATGATTTTGAAGATGCGAGGTCTTCGAAGGCCACTGACGAAGTGTACCTCCAATGTAAGAGCCCCCCTTTTTGATACCTGATTTTCTCTCCCGCAGTGGGGCACTGCGGTTATGAAATTAAAAGCCCCTCCTGTTTTTGGAACCGCAGGAGCTTTCTAGACTAAGTTTGCTGTTAGGTAGATTTTTGGTTCCTCTTTCCTGTCATGCTCTCTTTTCCTTCATGAATTCTTTTCTTTTTTCTGCCTTCTTGCTCATTCACCTGTATTTTTTCCAAAAATCTCTTCTCTTGCCGCTTGTCTCGCGATTCATGTATAGTTTAATCTGTTAGTGTTCTGATGTAAGTCCAGCAGTAGATAGGTTAAGCCTATTTTAACATACTGGAAACTGGTAATCTTCCAGTAGGTATTAATTTAGTTTTACTAAAGCCTGCTGGGACACAAGTAATGGGTTAGTGCATTTGTAAACAGGAATCACTTGACAAGTGGCCCCTTTCATCCCCCCCTTCCTCGTCCTGATATGGCTCTGCGTAGTCGGCTGGACGTTAAGCAACAAATAAACAAACAAACAAACAAACAAACTGACGAAGTGTACCTCCAATGTAAGAGCCCCCCTTTTTGATACCTGATTTTCTCGGATTCGTGGAGGTGTTCCCCTGTACTCTCAGACTATTTGTACATTGAAATGTGTGCATACCCCCCGCGGGTTAGGGGGAGTCCCATATTGGTTGGGACGAGAAAGAATTTACCCGATGCTACCCAGCATGTCGTAAGAGGCGACTAACGGTTCTGTTTCTCCTTTTACCCTTGTTAAGTGTTTCTTGTATAGAATATAGTCAATGTTTGTAAAGATTTTAGTCAAGCAGTATGTAAGAAATGTTAAGTCCTTTGTACTGGAAACTTGCATTCTCCAGGTAAGGTCATATATTGTACTACGTTGCAAGCCCCTGGAGCAATTTTTTGATTAGTGCTTTTGTGAACAAGAAACAATTGACAAGTGGCTCTATCCCATCTTTCCCCTATCCCATCTCCCCCCTTTCCCCCGTCGCGATATAACCTTGAATGGTTGAAAACGACGTTAAACACCAAATAAAGAAAGAAAGAAAGAAAGTGTGCATATCTGATGCACACTTGTCATGCGCTTGGAATCACTCTTTTACCATCTTTGATTTGCTCATTTCTGTGTTCTTCATGTTTGGTTTTTGTACCTTTTGGACGTGTTTCTCGTTTGGCCAAAATATTCTACACTTAAAATACACTGAAACTTTGAAGATCGATGTTTCATGATCTCTTTTGTACCATCCTCTCATCTTGAGTTCTATTGCTTTATTTCTTGTGCCTTTCATGTAGAAGGTGCAAATTTTGTCTTTGATGCTAACCCAAGCAAATGTGAAGATGTTTTTCCTTTTCGCTTGTAAAGTTGTTATGAAAACCTGCATGAGTATGTTGCTTGAAAACAAACATTTACACATCACACATCACAGATGTGTTTTAGTTACACTGTAAAGCGCGCGCATAAGATAATTAACTATGATGCATTGTTGAATGGCTTTTCATTTTTAATTTCTTTGAAAGTGTTTCTCCCTGAGTGGAACAATCTTGATGATGCTCGATTATGGATTTAAATTTTTATTTTGTATGTGGAATTTATTCTAAAGACACCATTACGGCAAACGAGTGTTGCTTTAAGAAAAATAGACATTATTCTAATTGCTGTACACATGTAGTATTTTTGACATATTTTGTGAAATCTGTTTTCTGTATTTGAACGTTTCCATGGGGAAAATGATAAATAAATTGATTGAATTTGTAAAATTTGTTTGTGTACTTATTGTTTGCTTTTTTCATTTGTTTTCTTCAAGTTTGTGTGTGTGTGTTTTGGGGCAAGGGTTGTGTGTGTATGTTGAGCATCAACAGATTATTCTCTACCAGAACTTATCTATACACTTTCTGTAAGCCCTTTTATTTGCACAAGTGGCACCTCACCTGAAGCCACTCTTACAACGGGAAGTTTGTTGCCATAATACTTGCATTTTTCTTTCTGTCACCAGAATGAGTGTGCGTACAAGTACATTATAATACGAAAGGTCCTATTCTAACCAACAGTACCATATTCTACCAAGACTATGAGGTGTGAAATACAGACATAAGACCATTTTCCATTGCTTGTTCAGTTGCACCACAAGTATTAAAATATAATACATGTACACTACATGTACCATCCAACTTGAATCCAGTGGAATTCCAAAATGCGAAAATAGGCATGTTTTTTTTTTCAGAATGAGTTTATTTTCTTTAATTAGCAATTACTGGTGAAAATAACAGTAATCAATACAAACACTTTTTGATGAGCTTTGCCAACGTTACAACTAATAGCTTATGAATATGCTATACATGTCAATACAAATACCAAACCAAAATCTAGATTTATAATCTAATAATAACTCCTTCCATTAGCCATACAAGGAGCCAAACTTAACTTCACTTATAGAGGAATTTGTTAAGCAAATTTATTGCACAACAGAGCGGACTTTGACAAGAAAATGAAAAGCTATAGACTGACTTCATCAGAAAAAAAATGACAGGAATACAGCCAATCAGCATTGATAAGCTAACGCATTGCATTGTCGATTCAAATTAAATATGCCTGGAATTATCTTGATGAAAATACAGTACAGGTTTGTTGATGAAAAACACACAATATGACAGATAAGGCAGCCACAGGGTCACAACTCTAATTATATCACAAATGCCACCTCATCCAATGTTATTTACAACTGACTTTAAACAATAACTGCAGCGTATGCAAACGAAAACACGCCCAGACAAATTTATTAACACAAACAAAGTTGATGGCTCTCCATTTCCATCAGAAAAGACATGAAATTTAAGCTGTTTGTCAAAATGTACACATTTCATTCCGTGAGAATTATTTAAATTTAATGAAGTACTGGCTCTTGGCTTTAATAACTGGAGATCAGGTCTTGGGACTTGTGTTTTAACTGTTTTTATTTGTCATGATATGTTCTGAAAGAATTATCAATTTAAAAAATAAAAAGAGAATGGAGGGGAAAAATATGAGAACAACACCAAACAGAAACACGCAATGTTAAATATTGAATTGGTTGTTCACGTAACGTTGGTTTTTTGTATTGGTCGTGCAAGTCTGTATTGACTTATGTATAATCTGCTTCAAAAGATAAGTGTTTTCTGTTTTCAACACACACATTTGCTGTTATAAACTGACAGCTGTAAGAAAACAAAAACTCCATTAACAACTCCAATTGCTGACTGAGTGAGAGTCTACAGACTATAGTTCAGTAGTTTAAAATCAGTGGTAAAATAAGCCAAATTAGACATCACCAGAATGTGGGTAATTTCAGAAAAGCTAATGGTTCCCTGATTCTGTTCCACAAGTCTTACAGGTGGGACATTCTGATACCAATCGCATAATTAATGTAAGCATTTCAGGAAACCAAGTGGAAGCACACCCAAGCCATCTGATTTTGAAGCTGTTTCTAGGGGGTTTCTAAGCAACTAAAACAACTTTTACAGGGATTAAGTCAGTTAAAATGATCATTAAGCGAAAGACTGAGATGCTGAAAGGCAAAGTTCAACAGAATATATAAATATATTAGCATTTGGTAGTTACAACCACCTAAAAGAGCAAGCAAAGACGATGTGAACATCAAAACTTGGTTTTCAATTTAATCATAATAGGTCTCACTGAAAACAGCCTGAAAAAGCTAGCAGATACTAATGTCATAATGCAGAACACTAAAGATAAATGTACAGATATGCACACACTCACAAAAATCAAAATGTTCAAGTGAATAGTTTAAATCAGAATATACATAAACACAGCCTCTGATTCCACTCTACGAAACCCGCACACTCATGAAATGTAGACCCAAATTGGAAATAATACATCCGTACTTTCACATGGCTTGAGCTGTTATACACAGTGACAACACAGGTAAAGTTAACTGTGTGTTATGATGATAGGTTGCGACAACGTGAATGTTGGGACATTTAGCACGGTGGAAGGACGGCGTCACTGCGTTGTTCAGTTATCTTTCTTGTCCTCAGTACCTGCTCCGGAACCTTCCAGAACTGACACCTTTTTCTGTACACAAGAAACACATTATATTGAGTAAGAATAAGGATGAGGATAAGATTCAAATAGTCCTGTGAGGTTACTCTCATGGAAATTCGGGCTGCTTTCTCCCTGGGGAAAGCAAGCTGCCGTACAGTATACGGCGCTACCGTTTTTTTTCTCTTCTGTTTTCCTACATGCGTGTATTCATGTTTTCAAACCCCGAGACTTTCGCTGTGAACTTGCGTCCTTTATCTAAACCTTACAGAACTGACACCTTTTTCTGTACACTAGAAACAGAGTATATTGAGTAAGGATAAGGATAAGATTCATATCGTCCTCTTCAATTCATTCAATATTCAATATGAGGCTTATATCGCGCGTATTCAGTGGGTACAGTTCTAAGCGCAGGGATTTATTTTTTTATTTTTATTTTATGCAATTTATATCGCGCACATATTCAAGGGGCAGGGATTTATTTATGCCATGTGAGATGGAATTTTTTTACACAATACATCACGCATTCACATCGGCCAGCGGATCGCAGCCATTTTGGCGCATATCCTACTTTTCACGGCCTATTATTCCAAGTCACACGGGTATTTTGGTGGACATTTTTATCTATGCCTATACAATTTTGCCAGGACAGACCCTTTTGTCAATCGTGGGATCTTTAACACCCCAATGTAGTGTACACGAAGGGACCTCGGTTTTTCGTCTCATCCGAAAGACTAGCACTTGAACCCACCACCTAGGTTAGGAAAGGGGGGAGAAAATTGCTAACGCCCTGACCCAAGGTCGAACTTGCAAGCTCTCGCTTCCGAGCGCAAGTGCGTTACCACTCGGCCACCCAGTCCTGTGAGGTTACCCTCATGGAAATTCGGGCTGCTTTCTCCCTGGGCAAAGCGAGCTGCCTTACAGAATACGGCGTTACCCGTTATTATCCTTGTTTTCCCTGCATGCGTGTATTGATGTATCCAAGCCCTGACACTTTCACTGTCAACTTGGCTTCTTTATCGTGCACATGCGTGCACACTGGGGTGTTCGGACACCGAGGAGAGCCTGCACAAAGTTGACTCTGGGAAATAAATCCCTCGCTGAACGTGGGGATCGAACCCAAGCAGATATAGACAACTGATTTTGAAGCCAGAGCTGCTACCGACTGAGCTATTTCAAAGCCCACGACCAAAGACCTAATAGACAAATAGACAATCACTCAACGATTTTCTTGGCCATACACCGGACCTTTCACAAACTATGTCAAGAGCGTTTTAACTACAGCTTAATTTGATTGTAGATGCCAGCAAAATATAGCATAGGTGACGAAAATGAATTTCAGGGCTTTTTCGGCCTCTAAATTGAACAGTTCTACCAGTGAATGCTCTCCTCGCAAGCTAGGCTCACTAACATTTGCATTGAGTGATTTACTCACCGGTAACATGTTATACGGATAAATTATTAAAATAAAATGCTAATACAAATGTGTACGCACACACGCACACATCACATTCATGCAAATATGCCTACTATTCACTGAGCTGAAGATACAGAGAATGAAAAGACAGGCATGGGAATTGATTTAAAGACAAATCTCTGAAAACTAGGGGGGTCCGGCTCCCCCAGAATTTTGTTCAACCTAGATTAAAATCTGTGCAATCTGGCACGTTCTGGGAGTATGTTTCATGAATTTTACAGAGCAAAAATAATGACCAAATTCAATATGTTTTGTATTGCCAGTATCAATTTAATACTTCACCTGAATTAATACAATTTGAACACACTTATACTCTTTCACACACAAGTAAACAGCAACATCTGTTCTAATAAATCCAGCGACCGCAGTGTCTACTCTACGAAGGGACGGGACGGTTTTATGGAGGACATTATTGTCTTTCTCTATTTTTGTTCCTCGATTTTTTTCTCGGAGTAGGAATTTTTTCCTCTCTGATGTGTAGCTTTCCTCAGAAACCTGAGGATCCAAGGAGAATTCCCATGCCTGAAAGACTTGACGGCAAGACAAGAAGAACGACAGGTTACCTGGAGTTTGGTGTGCTCTTCCAACAGTCTGTCATACTCCTCATTGACTGACTCGGCCTGCTTCTTCATCGCCGCAAACTCCAGCTTGGCGTGGTACAAATCTGGAGAAAATAACAACAAAATGGTTCTTGTGAAGAGAAATCTTAGAAAACAAGATCCTTCAAGGGAGACAAGTCTTAAAATTGGAGATCTAAATACAGAATTTGGACTGCACATACATTAGCCACTCCCACAGAAAAAAAAGTGTTTTTTTTTAAATTACTGAATGGAACGTTCTTTCTTTCTTTATTTGGTGTTTAACGTCGTTTTCAACCACGAAGGTTATATCGCGTCGAGGGAAAGGGGGGAGATGAGATAGGGGAAAGGGGGAGATGGGATAGAGCCACTTGTTAAGTGTTTCTTGTTCACAAAAGCACTAATCAAAAAATTGCTCCAGGGGCTTGCAACGTAGTACAATATATGACCTTACTGGGAGAATGCAAGTTTCCAGCACAAAGGACTAAACATTTCTTACATACTGCTTGACTACAATCTTTACAAACATTGACTATATTCTATACAAGAACCATAATAATAGGTTAATAAGTGAAGAATTTTATGGGTGAGAAAAGGAAAGTAAAAGGACTTTGGGGAGGCAGAAATAAAGAAACAAGAAAAAGATCCTAATTAGGTTCACGGCATCGAGAGTGATGCGACCTTCTCTCAGAAGTTAGTAGAGAAGGCTCCCCCATCCACCACCCGGGGGACGCGCCTCTACGCCAATTAGGGGGCGCGAGGAATGGAACGTTCAATTGAAGGTCAATACCAAGCATTCACAATTAATGCAACTTTCGGTTGGAGACAAAAAGACAACTGACTTGACCGAGTTGACCGAACAATGGGTATCTTGACCGAGTTGACCGAACAATGGGTATCTTGACCGAGTTGACTGAACAATGGGTATTTTGACCGAGTTGACTGAACAATGTGTATCTTGACCGAGTTGACTGAACAATGTGTATCTTGACCGAGTTGACTGAACGATGGGTATCTTGACCGAGTTGACCGAACAATGGGTATCTTGACCGAGTTGACCGAACAATGGGTATCTTGACCGAGTTGACTGAACAATGGGTATCTTGACCGAGTTGACTGAACAATGGGTATCTTGACCGAGTTGACTGAACAATGGGTATCTTGACCGAGTTGACCGAACAATGGGTATCTTGACTGAGTTGACTGAACGATGGGTATGGTATCATATCAGTAGAAAAAAGTCTGAAATTCATAATCTTTCTGAGCTAATTAAATTTTAGATCAATCTTCAGCAGGGCCAGTGGCATAGCGGTCAGTGCTGTGTTAATTGTCTCTGGTTCGTTATTCTGCTCATTTGGACAACCTCTGGTCGGAATGGTTTTTTGTAGCCTGAGCAAAAGCCTAGAGTAAACAGAAAAACAAAAACACAAACCTTCTTTGGTTTGCTCCAACTGTTCATGTGTTTTGCTAAGTTCCTCAGCGTCCCTGTTGGCCAAGTTATCTCCCTTCTCCTTCGCTTTGGTATCCTTGTTCTAAGGAGAAAAAACAACAAAATAAAAACAGATTAAAAACTACATTTTTTCACCAAACCAATAACTCAGTAACAGAAGAATGAAACAGTCACCTTGTTCTTTACTAAAAATCTTCACATCTTTAAAGTTTGAAACTGTTAAGGATGATTCTCACAGGCCAACTCCTGACAGACAAACACCCACACAAAGTTGAAATCACACATGTATAATATACCCAAACAAAGTTAAAATCACACCAGATGTACACCCACACAAAGTTGAAATCACACCAGATGTACACCCACACAAAGTTGAAATCACACATGTGTAGATGTACACCCACACAGTTGAAATCACACGTGTGTAGATGTACACCCACACAAAGTTGAAATCACACCAGATGTACACCCACACAAAGTTGAAATCACATGTGTGTAAATGTACACCCACACAAAGTTAAAATCACACATGTGTAGATGTACACCCACACAAAGTTGAAATCACACATGTGTAGATGTACACCCACACAAAGTTGAAATCACACATGTGTAGATGTACACCCACACAAAGTTGAAATCACACATGTGTAGATGTACACCCACACAAAGTTGAAATCACACATGTGTCGATGTACACCCACACAAAGTTGAAATCACACATGTGTAGATGTACACCCACACAAAGATGAAATCACACATGTGTAGATGTACACCCACACAAAGATGAAATCACACGTGTAGATGTACACCCACACAAAGTTGAAATCACACGTGTAGATGTACAGACACACAGACATGAGACCAGCAAATGTTCAAAAAGTAGGAAAGTAAGCCGGGGTCCAGGGGCAACGCCCCAGTAGGGGGTTCGGGGGGGCAAAGCCCCCTGACGGAAAATGAACGTTAGCATTATAAAGGCCATTTTGGGGCCTCTCCTGATAGCAAAAAATTAGATCATGCCTTTTTAAAAAGCTATACAAACCACAAGAATAATATGTTTAGCATTTTAAACAAAAGTGTAATTTATAACAATCACACACACACAAAACTGACTTGAAAACTTTCAGAACCAACACATTTTTTTCACCAAGCCCGTATTTCACCACGCAGTGGCCGTTGTCGCACCACGTGCACACGGCCTGACCGGGAATGGATATCTTGGCGATACTGTCGCCAACTGATGAGCTGGCGCCTTTTTTTCTTGTTGATAATGACAGTCACTTCTTCTGACAGCCAGTTGGCTTTCCATTTGTTTTTCACACTTTGGTCGTCGATCGTAAGAGCTTCCACAGCCAACAAAATACGGAATCCAGACGCCATGATGCTACCCTTTTCACCTTCGGCGTTTGGAGATCGGCAGCCAATCAAAACAACCCGCAAACCGCCATCGGTGAATAATTAGGCCTAGGCGATACTGCTATGGGTTCACGCGAGTGCTGGGGTGCGAATGCACTGACTTCAGACGCAGACAGCTTCAGCTGAACGGTTCATACCACCACCACCACCCCCCTTTTTTTCTCAACGAATTTGTATCGATCTCAAGAATGGTCTGTGAGCTAAGGAAAATATCGGAATTCCGATAAAATTCAGACCAGTCCCATGTCTGACACACAAAGTTGAAATCACACATGTGTAGATACATGTACACCCACACAAAGTTAAAATCACTAATGCGTAGACAGATGCACACCCAAACAAAGGCTGTATGAATCATCCAATGTACAAAACGATCACTGGTCTTCAGCCTCAAATTAACCAGACAAAGTCTACTTTGTGAAGCTGGCTGACTAAGGCTCAGCCTTTAGGATTCTCACATCATTCTTGGAGTTGTCTTTCTCGTCCAGCATTTTCTGTGCGGCAGTGGTTGCGCTCTCTGCCTGTCGTTTGGAAGCCTGACACTCTGCCATCAGCGTAGCCTCCGTCGCAATCAACACCACTAGTCTCCGCACCACGCTGCAACAACGACACTCAAAGTCATGGCGTCTGTCTGGAAGACAACAATCAAGACGTGCACAAAGACTTGCCACAACAGACACACAATCAAGACGTGCACAAAGACTTGCCACAACAGACACACAATCAAGACGTGCACAAAGACTTGCCACAACAGACACACAATCAAGACGTACACAAAGACTTGCCACAACAGACACACAATCAAGACGTACACAAAGACTTGCCACAACAGACACACAATCAAGACGTACACAAAGACTTGCCACAACAGACACACAATCAAGACGTACACAAAGACTTGCCACAACAGACACACAATCAAGACGTACACAAAGACTTGCCACAACAGACACACAATCTAGACGTGAACAAAGACTTGCCACAACAGACACACAATCAAGACGTACACAAAGACTTGCCACAACAGACACACAATCAAGACGTACACAAAGACTTGCCACAACAGACACACAATCAAGACGTGCACAAAGACTTGCCACAACAGACACACAATCAAGACGTGCACAAAGACTTGCCACAACAGACACACAAAGACTTGCCACAACAGACACACAATCAAGACGTGCACAAAGACTTGCCACAACAGACACACAATCAAGACTTGCCACAACAGACACACAATCAAGACGTGCACAAAGACTTGCCACAACAGACACACAAAGACTTGCCACAACAGACACACAATCAAGACGTACACAAAGACTTGCCACAACAGACAACAATCAAGACGTGCACAAAGACTTGCCACAACAGACACACAATCAACCTCTTATTTCAAGACCCCTGATCTAAAGACCGGATATTATCAGATTTTTGGAGCTCCCCCCCTCACAATTTTAAAGAATTAGATCCAGAGGCATGCAATCTGGGCATCAGCTTGAGTGAAAGAGAGACAACAGTGACAGGCTTCAAGCATTTCTAGAGGTGAAAAAGGGGCTTTTATTAGAGAAAACCCTACATCAGGAGGAGGATTTCAAGCCCTGAGAGACAGGCTCAGTAGCCTAATGGATAAGGCCAACAAAAAAAAAGGTCTGTTTACGGTAACATAGGGTGAAAAAATAGGGTCGGTAGGTCGGCTTTTTTTTATTTTTTTCTCCCCTCTCTATGATGTTTCACAGTTCATTTCTTCTCATCAATCCCTGTTTTTGCCCAACATAACTATAAACAGTACTTTGAGCTTACCTCCCTTCTGTCGTCTGCTGTTTGAGCGCAAACAGCTCTATTTTGGATGCGTTTTTTTTCTTTTTCAGACGATCCAAAAAAAGATTAGGGTTGGGCCTAAAAACTAGGGTCGGTCGGGTTACCGTAAACAGACCTATTTTTTTTTTGGCCTAAGACATGAGCCTCCCATGTGGAAGGCTGAGTGATGCCATCCCAATTGCAGCTGGTGGGTTAAGGACGTAGATTTTTCCAATCTTCCAGTTCAACTTATGTGCAGACCTGCTGGTGCCTTATTCCCCTTCGTGTGTACTTCTTGTTGTGTCCTCTTTTGATTAAATGTGTACAGGCAAGTATAATACCAAGTACGCACGCAAAAGATCCTGTAAGTAACCCATGTTAAAGTTAGAGAAACATGATAATACCAAGCATGAATGCCCTGAAATTCCAGTATGGCTGCCTAAAGAGCAGGGGGAAAAAATGTCTATGAATGTAAAAACACATGTATGTTGGACTGAGTTTCAACCCAAGAAGATGTAATAAAGGCAAGATATAATGAACTGACAACTGGAGGAAGAGTGCGAAGCCTGCGATGTATAGGTTGCGCTGAGCCCGGAACAGCTTCATGTGGTACAGGGTCTCCGCCTCCGGGTGGTGTTTCAGGTCCTCCGCCTCCATTGGCTCAGAATATTTACGAACCTCTCGAATGGATTCTGGTAGAAACAAATCAAACAAAAAAAACCATGTTTCACTCCTCACAGTAACACAATCTTTCTTTCTTTATTTGGTGTTTAACGTCGTTTTCAACCACAAAGGTTATATCGCGACGGGGAAAGGGGGGGGGGGGGGAGATGGGATAGAGCCACTTGTCAATTGTTTCTTGTTCACAAAAGCACAAATCAAAAATTTGCTCCAGGGGCTTGCAACGTAGTACAATATATTACCTTACTGGGAGAATGCAAGTTTCCAGTACAAAGGACTTAACATTTCTTACATACTGCTTGACTAAAATCTTTACAAAAATTGACTACATTCTATACAAGAAACACTTAACAAGGGTAAAAGAGAAACAGAATCCGTTAGTCGCCTCTTACGACATGCTGGGGAGGATCGGGTAAATTCTTTCTCGTCCCAACCAATATGGGACTCCCCCCTAACCCGCGGGGGGTCAGTAACACCGCCATCGGTGTAAATAATTAGGCCTAGGCGATAATTGTCGGAGATCGACAGGCAATCAAACGCGACCCATGATACTGCTATGGGTTCACGCGAGTGCTGGGGTGCGAATGCACTGACTTCAGACGCAGACAGCTTCAGCTGAACGGTTCATACCCCCCCCCCCCCCCCCCCCCCAACTTTTTTTTTCTCAACGAATTTGCATCGATCTCAAGAATGGTCTGTGAGCTAAGAAAAATATCGGAATTCCGATAAAATTCGGACCAGTCCCATGTCTGATGAATTGGAAATCAGCAATGTTTAACAAGCGATTAATGGACTTTCCATCAAAGGATTGGCACAAGAGTGACCATGTTCGGTCCGAGTTAATGTTCGAAGCAACAACGCGGCTGACCAAAATGGCGGCACTTCTATTCGCGAGTCAATCGATCCCTTCAATTTATTTTTCAAGCAATCTGACATTGAAACAAGGGCATTAGAAACAAACAGAAATGCCCAAACATATCTTGAAAATAATGCTGCAACTTTTGAACAGAACTCTTGCTTGAATAAGTGGACTAATGCCACCAAAACGACATTGTCAGAAGAAGGATTTTAGTGCCATGATGATCGCGATGTGACTGACGGTGCAAATATTGCATTTTTGCCTGTGAATGTACAGTGGGCTCCCCTTGAATGGATAGAAAATCATTTCTGTGTTTTTGTGTGCTTTGTAAGGATTTGTTTAAATCATGAAACAGCAGTCAAGAATAAGAATAAGAATACTTTATTATCTCATAGAGAAATTCAAGTAAGTTTGGTGTTCATTTGTCTTGGCATGCTGCTGTTTGTTTACTTTTTATTTTGCATTCATTCATGCAACACAATTTTCAAAATGAAAAACAAAACATTTTCTTCACAAACAATGTAGAACAATGTGTTAGCTTTCCAATGGTATATATATGACACATACATTTTTTTCTCAAAAATAATCATATTAAAAATATATTTTTCCAACGTGACCCATCAGTCTTACAGCATTGCTGAAAACAATTCAGCCAATGGTGCGAGGACTGCTGGGAGATAATTCAGCCAATGGTGCGAGGACTGCTGGGAGATAATTCAGCCACCAGGGTTAATCTCAGTAAACACCAAGCGTTGTTAATCCACTCACCGAGGAAGAGGAGCAAGAGAATGGCGATGAAGACGGTGAAATAGATGTTGGCATAGCTCTTTATCATTGCCAAGAATTTGGACCGAAAGACCTTCTGCCACCTGAAACAAAAGCAGCAACCTGTACTGTTAGCTTTAAATCAAGAAGAATTACATAGAACGTACCTGTAATCTAATATCATACATGCACATATCAACGTTTATACCTACACTGATGCACAGTCCAGTAAAGTGTTTATTATCTACATTAGATTTTTCACCACCTCTTAAACCTAAATGTCAAACAGCAAATTGAGCAATCCTCAACTGTTCAGTGGTGCGGCTACTGATATAGCAAGAGCTGTACAAGCATGTGTTGTAATTAAGATCCAAACATCTATATGACTGTCACTCGTCAACAGAAAAAAGAGTAATATCACATAACTGACATGGCTAGCAGTCATAGTTGGTTGGTTGTTTGCTGGTTGTTAACGACCCTTCAACCTATTACTATTAGGATATGCCGGACCGATTCAACTCACTAGCAGACATAACATCTCATCGTCAACATAAAGAAATGTAACTGTTTGACAAGCAGAGTCCTGGCTGCCAAGAGGAAAGCTGCCAGGGAAACTCTACACAGTGTCATGAACATTGCTATCAGTGCCAGGAAAAACACAAAGTTGTTGCTCGTTAACTCCATGCATGATTTGCACTGCCGTCCAGGGAAACTCTACACAATGTCATTATCATCATTGCCCTCCCTTCTACTGCCGTCCAGGGAAACTCTACTCAATGTCATTATCATCATTGTCCTCCCTTCTACTGCCGTCCAGGGAAACTCTACACAATGTCATTATCATCATTGCCCTCCCTTCTACTGCCGTCCAGGGAAACTCTACTCAATTTCATTATCATCATTGCCCTCCCTTCTACTGCCGTCCAGGGAAACTCTACTCAATTTCATTATCATCATTGCCCTCCCTTCTACTGCCGTCCAGGGAAACTCTACTCAATGTCATTATCATCATTGTCCTCCCTTCTACTGCCGTCCAGGGAAACTCTACACAATGTCATTATCATCATTGTCCTCCCTTCTACTGCCGTCCAGGGAAACTCTACACAATGTCATTATCATCATTGCCCTCCCTTCTACTGCCGTCCAGGGAAACTCTACACAATGTCATTATCATCATTGCCCTCCCTTCTACTGCCGTCCAGGGAAACTACTCAATGTCATTATCATCATTGCCCTCCCTTCTACTGCCGTCCAGGGAAACTACTCAATGTCATTATCATCATTGCCCTCCCTTCTACTGCCATCCAGGGAAACTCTACTCAATTTCATTATCATCATTGCCCTCCCTTCTACTGCCGTCCAGGGAAACTCTACTCAATGTCATTATCATCATTGCCCTCCCTTCTACTGCCGTCCAGGGAAACTCTACTCAATTTCATTATCATCATTGCCCTCCCTTCTACTGCCATCCAGGGAAACTCTACTCAATGTCATAATCATCATTGTCCTCCCTTCTACTGCCGTCCAGGGAAACTCTACTCAATTTCATTATCATCATTGCCCTCCCTTCTACTGCCATCCAGGGAAACTCTACTCAATTTCATCATTGCCCTCCCTTCTACTGCCGTCCAGGGAAACTCTACTCAATTTCATTATCATCATTGCCCTCCCTTCTACTGCCATCCAGGGAAACTCTACTCAATTTCATCATTGCCCTCCCTTCTACTGCCGTCCAGGGAAACTCTACTCAATTTCATTATCATCATTGCCCTCCCTTCTACTGCCGTCCAGAGAAACTCTACTCAATTTCATTATCATCATTGCCCTCCCTTCTACTGCCGTCCAGAGAAACTCTACTCAATTTCATTATCATCATTGCCCTCCCTTCTACTGCCATCCAGGGAAACTCTACTCAATTTCATCATTGCCCTCCCTTCTACTGCCGTCCAGGGAAACTCTACTCAATTTCATTATCATCATTGCCCTCCCTTCTACTGCCGTCCAGGGAAACTCTACTCAATTTCATTATCATCATTGCCCTCCCTTCTACTGCCGTCCAGGGAAACTCTACACAATGTCATTATCATCATTGTCCTCCCTTCTACTGCCGTCCAGGGAAACTCTACACAATGTCATTATCATCATTGCCCTCCCTTCTACTGCCGTCCAGGGAAACTCTACTCAATGTCATAATCATCATTGTCCTCCCTTCTACTGCCGTCCAGGGAAACTCTACTCAATGTCATTATCATCATTGCCCTCCCTTCTACTGCCGTCCGGGGAAACTACTCAATGTCATTATCATCATTGCCCTCCCTTCTACTGCCGTCCAGGGAAACTCTACTCAATGTCATTATCATCATTGTCCTCCCTTCTACTGCCGTCCAGGGAAACTCTACTCAATGTCATAATCATCATTGTCCTCCCTTCTACTGCCGTCCAGGGAAACTCTACACAATGTCATTATCATCATTGCCCTCCCTTCTACTGCCGTCCAGGGAAACTCTACTCAATGTCATTATCATCATTGTCCTCCCTTCTACTGCCGTCCAGGGAAACTCTACACAATGTCATTATCATCATTGCCCTCCCTTCTACTGCCGTCCAGGGAAACTCTACTTAATGTCATAAGGCGTAAAAAAAAAATAGGTGTGGTTACGGTAACCCGACCTACCCTATTTTTAGGGGCCGACCCTATAACTTTTTATTACATTTGTCAAAAAAACAAAAAACACACAAGAAAACGAGTGCAGAAAACGAGTGCAGAAAACGCTATAAAAGCGAAAGCGCCCGAGTCGCACACTTATTTCCCTGTAAAGTAGGTTTAATTTGTACACATTAGAAAAAAAAGTAAAAAAAAAAAAAAGTGATTGCCTACCTTCCTACCCTATTTTTATTGGCTATGTTACCGTAACCACACCTATTATTTTTTTTGGCCTAATCATCATTGTCCTCCCTTCTACTGCCGTCCAGGGAAACTCTACTCAATGTCATTATCATCATTGCCCTCCCTTCTACTGCCGTCCAGGGAAACTCTACTCAATGTCATAATCATCATTGCCCTCCCTTCTACTGCCGTCCAGGGAAACTCTACTCAATTTCATTATCATCATTGCCCTCCCTTCTACTGCCGTCCAGGGAAACTCTACTCAATTTCATTATCATCATTGCCCTCCCTTCTACTGCCGTCCAGGGAAACTCTACTCAATGTCATTATCATCATTGCCCTCCCTTCTACTGCCGTCCAGGGAAACTCTTCTCAATTTCGTGTAGCCCAGTTGGTAGAGCACTGGACTTGTGATCGGAAGGTCGCAGGTTCGAATTCGGGCCGGGACGGACACGGGTCAACTTTATGTGCAGACCCAGAGACGGAAGCCATGTCCCACCCCCGTGTCATCACAATGGCACGTAAAAGACCTTGGTCATTCTGCCATAAGTGCAGGTGGCTGAATACACCTAAACATGCAGACACCTGGGTAGCGCGACTCCGTTGCTGCTAGCTTTCCACTGGGAGGAAGCGACCCGAATTTCCCAGCGATGGGACAATAAAGTAATGAAAATGAAAATGAAAAAAATGATTTCATTATCATCATTGCCCTCCCTTCGAAGACCTGATTTTCTTAGAATGTTGAAGGTTGTACAAAGGGGGTTTCACTGGACAGTAATCAGTATGTATGGCCTCAGAATAGAAGTTGATGTCATCTACAAACCGCTGCAAGCCTGCTCAGAGCCACTCCTACAGCTTAAACAAAAAAGATAAAACTGTTTGATATTTACTGAGCAGACACTGATGAGCTCTACACATCAAATCTGTCTCAGTGGATCTTCTTGCTGTATGTGATCGCTGCACACCTGCCCGACAGTAACCTAGCAACTGATGCCAGTCTGTCACGAAAAGGTGTGTTGTGCAAAGAACACACGCTGTAGAAACAACCAGAGCAAAACTTGCAGTGCCAGGCTTGGTCGAACCTTTTACCTTCTCATCACTGGCCGCCGTCTCAATGTCAGATTTGATCTTTGCGCTCTTTTGAGCATACAATTATTGCAAGGAGTTCTTTTCAAACACACATGCACTCACACTGGCACAGACTAATCGTTAACACAAAAGGGAGAAAAGTTTCAATGTCTAAATAATGTTCTCTCTTTCTCTCATAAAACGCAAAACACATTCTGTCTGTGTGTGTGTGTGATACATGTCCTTAGGTCGAATAGATAAAATCTTGACTACCTTTCCCACAAAACAGACACACACAGTTCAAATGACACAATCTAACAAACTAAGGCAAAAAAAAAAAATTGTCTGTTTCTGGTAACATGGCTAAAAAAAATAGGGTCGGTAGGTAGGGATTTTTTTTAAATTTTTTTTTTTACCCCAAATGTAGACCAATAAAACTAACTTTAAAAATCGCGCAAAGAGACTGGATTCACTATACATAGAGACAAGACACTCAACACATTTACAAATCGTCAGCGGACTTTCGTTTTCACACGTTTTTGTTGTTCATTTTCTCACCCTGTCCTTTACCACACAAAAAAAAAAATAAAAAAAATTTTGAGTTTGGAAAAAAAAAGTTTAGGGTCGGCGCCGAAATTTAGGGTCGGTCGGGTGACCAGAAACAGACAATTTTTTTTTTTTGCCTAAACAAATGCACACAATATATCTATCTGTAAACACTGTCACATTGTTAATATATACAGTCAAACCCCTGTTGTGGAACCTCGCTTTTTCAGATTTGTTGGCCAAAGTGTCTGCGAAGTTACCTCTATTTTAAGAAGCCCTCCTTTTCAACTGTAAGACCTTTTAAAACAAGGGTTACATTGTAATTTGTATTGACTTATTCTGGAACTTTGGGGAACTGTGGAAGACCTGCGCCGAACCTGCGAGTTCATACAATCAGCAGGCCTGAGCTTATAAGGACACAACCGAACGCTGACATAACGTTGAACGCTGAAGAAGAAGAAGACTTATTCTGGGTCAGCTACTAGTACTAAGTACTAGCATTTATTTCACTCTAATATAAAAACATCATTTTCAATTCTAGTTTTACGCACGTGGTGGGAGAGATGAAGGGCAGAAGAAGAAGAGTGATGATGAAGATCTCCGCGTAGAGACATGCTGCCACGAACGTCCACTGCAGCGTCATGGTCAAGTGCGTTGCAGGTTGGGGTTACACTGGTCAAGCAAGCGCTAAAATGGTCTGCTCACGACTCTGCACATAAAAGAACAAGAATTTAGTTCCTTCTTGCACACACAACAAGCTATGCATATAATTACACACAGAACAATCTTTAAATAAACTGTGATCAAAATAATGTCACCTGCCTTTCAATTTTGAGATGCTCCTTATCCAGAACTGGAAAATGTTGGCAGATGAAAAATATTACTATTATTAGAAGACCATATAGAGAATACTACATGGCTTGCTGTGTCATACCAGATTTACACGAGGTTTGTTTTTTTAAATATTGAACTGCGAGCGAAAGCGAGCTGTTCACTATTTGAAAAAGCAACGAGTGTAAATCTTGTATGACACAGCAAGCCATGAAGTATTCTGTTTATCCTACATACTGTATTTACGTGTATTTTACTGAAAATGTCCTGCAGTCGAGGCAGCTAAATTGAAGACGCTTGTTTTGGAACCTCGATCTCTTCTAAAGCCTCGTGCAATCTATTACGTCAAAGTAAAGAAACGTCACTCTGAAAGAGTGGCGTGACGAGTTAGTTCTAAAAATTCATAGAGGTGTTTCGCTATGAGTATGAGCTAAATAAAAGAGAAATTACCCTTCAAATGGACCTGCAGATCTTCTGAGCCTTCTGTATGTTACTGAATTACACCATCCTTTTTTGTAAAGATGTACACACAACCAAAAAAGCACAACCATTAATTTAACCCTTTATTTTGACTTGAGACAGGTAGCTTAGTTAGAAATACTGTTTAACTGATGTGAGCATAGCCCATTAAATGTAAATTCAGTACCTTGTACTTGCTGTTTGGTGTTTTTACAAAGTAACGTACAGTAACAGATCATGGGTAAAATTAACATTTGGTACCGTAGTGGAGTACCAACCTGACTATTCTATCGTGAAAAGGATTTGTTATGATTTCTTGTTTGCAACTCAAAAAACTGCAGACCAAAATAGTGTAAAAATATTTAAAGAGGGTGATTTGATTTTGATAATGATTTCTACACAGCTAACCGTGCTTTTTTCAAATTAAGTAATAACCTGATGATTGAGGTTAAGGTTTGCAAAACAAATGACATGAAAATTTACTGGAACCTTTTCTGCACTTCCATAGAGAATTTCATTGTTTTAAAAACAGTGTAAATAGGTAAATGTTGAATTGTATCTTTGATTCTGGGCTTTGGTGTAAAGTAACTAAAGGATAAATGATTTTGCTTATATTGAGACAGGAGAAACTTTTTCAAGTGTTGCTTTAGTACAGATCAACTTTACATTCAGCCATCAAGCCATTGGATAGTAAAACAGTTGCCTAAAGCTGAACCTAAGAAAATGACAGCACCTTAAAATTATGTTATGCCTTTTATGGTGTAAATGTAACAATAACATATACAGTCGTTTGCGCTTTATCTGCAAATACTTGATTTAAAGTTCAAGATTATCACGGCTTGTTGACTTAACAAATTAGTGGGACATCCTACCTAATGACTCAACCGAAATAATGCCAACGTCAGTACGTGTCACACAAAATCCGATGATCAAACTGTCAACCGGGAGTGCTCAGCCTGTTTTTCGAATAAGTACAGCATGACCAGAACACGACCAAAGCAATATTACACATCACTACTTACGAGTAATATGCCTCACAGTTACGTTTGATCTCGACTCTCACTTAAAGTAACACATGTGGCTGTAGCTCAATAATTAATTCATTTTGGTCACTTGTACAAATAATCTCATAAACGTCCTTTAAAGTTGATAGAAGGAGGATTGGCTACAGTATTCGAACACAGAAAAAAATTGTTGGTACGATATTTTCGAGAAAAAGAATTCGTAGGCCTAAACATTATTCAACAAGGCCTTTGGCGTAATCGTCACCGGAAGTCAAGGGAACTCCCTACTTCCGCCACTACTGCCGCTATCAATTGACAAGTACAACATCACTATGTCGTCGCCATCGGTAAGTTTCAAAGGCCGTGCAATAACTTTTCGCCCCTAACTTAAGTCTATTTAGATTTGGGATCCAAAAGTGTTCTACATTATCAAGAAGAAGAAGAACTGGAAGCAATCTGTCGACATGAGAGTGACAGAGTGAGAGTCATTCATGTCACTACCGCAAAAACCGCCCCACTCGCATTTTCTGAGTTTGACGGTAAGAGTAAGCATACTCGTAGATCTTGATAATTATAAAGGGTAACAGCCTTCATGAACTTTGGAGCATAGGCTGTATGCCTCTTAGCTTCTTTTTGCTTTCGATGGGTTGCTTCTAGATCTGTCGTAATCCCTGTAGCACTACATCAATCATTCAATGTACTTGTGGACTTTTGCTCAGAACATGTAAACAGCATAAAGTACTCGGTTGGTTTTTAATTTTCTATTATTCCTTGGTCATCACTTGTTTGATGGATGATGCCCTCCTTCCCTCTTTGCTCCCTCTAGAATCATGTGCAAAGAATGTGACAGAAGAAGACTTTGACTGTCTAGCAGTCCTAACCTAAGTATTTCTCTCATAACCCCACCCATACCCCCAGGTGTGTTCTCATATACATTAGTTTGATGAGAAAATTTGCTAGTAAAAACTGGTTTGGCACTCACAGATGACAAAAAGAGTGGAGAGCTTACCAGATGTATTTCTACATGCTGAAGATACAACTAATTTATTATTGTTGATTTCAGACAAGCCGGAGTGATCATGAAACAGACTCACCTGCACCCCACAGAGGGAAAGGAAGGAGGAGAGGAAGGGGAGGGGGAAGAGGAGGTGGTCAGCCTCAAGAACAAGATCAGGTGTGTTTTCATGTCCATTAGTTTGAGAACATTTGCTATTTTGGCTCTAATAGATGAGACTGAAGAGCTTACAATTAATTATATGAAAATTAGTCTACATGCTGAAGACACAACTATTTTATTATTGTTGATTTCAGACAAGCCGGAGTGATCATGAAACAGACTCACCTGCACCCCACAGAGGGAGAGGGAGGAGGAGAGGAAGGGGAGGGGGAAGAGGAGGTGGTCAGCCTCAAGAACAAGATCAGGTGTGTTTTCATGTCCATTAGTTTGAGAACATTTGCTATTTTGGCTCTAATAGATGAGACTGAAGAGCTTACAATTAATTATATGAAAATTAGTTCTACATGCTGAAGATACAACTATTTTATTATTGTTGATTTCAGACAAGCCCGACGGGTGATCATGACACGTGCACAGTAGACTCACCCGCACCTCACAGGGGGAGAGGAAGAGGAAGGGGGAGAGGAAGAGGAAGGGGAAGAGGAAGAGGAGGTGGTCAGCCTCAAGAACAAGATCAGGTGTGTTTTCATGTGTACATTACAGTGAAATCTGTGGTATCCATACTGGTCTTATCCAAATACCCTGTGATATACAACTGGGGAATTACCCAAATACGTATTACTTAGTCTGAATCTGACCTGTGGTATCCAACTACCTGTGGTATCCAACTCTTTTTGTCTGGGCCCCTTCGTTGTTGGATACCACAGGTTTCGCTATAGTTTGAGGAGAAAATGTGCTAGTTTGGCACACATAGATGAGAGAATTGGAGAAGTTACCATTAGATGTAAATTAGTTCTTCATGTTGAAGACACAAATGTTTTATTAATGCTGTTTTCAGACATGTTCCACAAGTAACGAAAGAGGAGGAGACAGGGGGAGAGGAAGGAGGAGAGGAGGACGAGGGGCGACAGCACAGCAGCGGGGCTCTTCAAGTGGCAGGGGGAGAGGTGGTCGAGGGAGGTGGGATGTGGCCGGCATCCCCACTGCGCAGCAGCACAGGAATAACTTGCAGGTGTGTTTTTAATTAATTTGACATTATTATGAGGAGATATGAATAGCAAAGTCTTTCGCATGTATACACAGATAATGATAACAGCACACATGTTTCATTTTAAAACATGTTTGTTGTCTTTACATTATTACAGACTCAGATCCAACAGCTGGATATTGCACAACTGCGACAACTGGCCCTCGACCTGGCTGTTGCACAACCAGGTCTTGTTTTTGACATGCTTGGTAAGTAACTTCTGCTTTATGGTGTTCTGATATAAGTTTGCTCTTGTCATTATTGTGGTATTTTGTGTGAGCTCTCTATGTAGTATTTTGTTTCTGCATTCTGCTGAAAGTATTTTTTCAATGGTTTTGTTGTTGTTGTATACAAAAAACAAAACAAAAAAAATATATTTACATCCATGGTGCATTATTGATTTTTTTTACTTTGACATTGGTAATCATAAAATATGTATCATAAATTAAGAAATAAAAATGCTTTCTGTTGAAAACAGCCGATCAGTCGTCTGTGCCAACACCTGCACCATCACCAGACCATGCAGCCTGGCCGGACTGGTGTGTGTGCCGACATTGTCGGCACATGCCCACACCTGCAGAACGGATCTGCTGCCAGCGCCGCACTCAGTGCATATCAAGAATGCCTGTACGTATGCCCATTTTTTATATAAAAAAGTATTTATTAAAAAAATATTTACATGAAAAAAAAGATAAACACAGTCATGGTCAGATTGTGTACTTGTGCAGGGTAATATAGTTGTATGTAATGATATACAGTGGAACCTGCTAGTACTCATACTATAGTGGACTCTATTATTGTGATTTTCCACTTATAATGAAGAGGGTTTTTTTCCCCCTTGGGTTCTCTCTGTTAGACAAAAATCTAAACTGTAATAGCAAATTTCTTTTAGTGAACGACTTTCCTCTTCCCTTGAAGTTCACATTGGTATGTAGTCCTTGGAGTCCAATTATTATTATTTATTTATTTTTGTATTTCTTATTTTTGTATTTGAAAAAAAATGAAATTTGGATATTTACAACGCGCTTTATCTTTGCTGTGTAGGAAACTAAAAGCGCGGCAAAGGTCGCACTTTACCAGGCGCCCCACTCAAGGCCCAACAGGGATTCGAACCCGGGTCAATGTGATGTGTTGTTACTTTGATGATTACAATTATTATTTCTTTTTTCTTTTGCAGGAGATGAACATCATTTTACATCCGTTCGTGCTACACCTGAGCAGGAGGCAGCGGGTGGACATTTTGGTGTTTGCGGAAGAGGGAGGCGAAGCCGCCTCCAATCGCCATGCTGCCTATCGCCAGTTTGTTTTCTGGCAGCATGGTCGTTTGGGGGCTGGTAACAGGAGGGCTATCCCTTCATGTTGTGTGTGGGCCATTCGGGATACTTACCCCAGTCCCAACAATGTTTATACAGGATACATTCCAGCGCGCTTGCAGTAGATGGGGTAATTGCTCTTGAATACCGACACACAACATGGAGGGATATTTTTCGTCTGTCTCTTCCTCAAGCACCAAAATGTCCTGAGGACTTGGACATGTTTGACTTTTAGTTTTCAAATTTTTAATTGCCTCTCTGTATGGTTGTAACAGCTGTTTGATTGTTTCCATGGGTTTTTGCACACATTACTTTTTGAGTGCAAGAAAAATATTACAGAAACATTTTGTCTTGAAAATGAGAATGTTATTTTGGTTGACTAGAAAATTATGTTAAAATGGTTTCTTCAGCTGAGCTGTTTGTTTTGTACAAGTTTGTGTTCATTTACTTTGTATGTACTAGTATGACTCCACAAGTTAATTTTAATAAATGTATATTTGACCAACAACAAAACAAGTTCATGTGCCAGCAGTGACACAATGTCATATCATGTAAATTATGCTGTCAGATTTTGAAATTGTGTAATTCTGAATACAGAATCTGAATCACTTCCACTTTTTGTAATGGGTTCAGAAAAAGAAACATGATGTTATTGTTTTTAAATTTATATCACACAACAAACACACAATAGTCTTTAGTCATTTTCAAAGTGGTGTACATCCCTTTATCTGCAGACAACAAACAGTTTCTGTCTTTGTTTTTTGTTTTTTTCTTTTCTTTCAGCAGACATACTGTTGCACAATTACCACACCACAACGCACTCATAAAAACAAATGAACAGACAGACAAATATCAAGTATCGTTACCACCATTATTCTCATATTGTTTCCAGGTAAACATGTACAAAAGCCAACTAAACAGATATGCTAAGTCACGCTTGCAGCCACACATAATAAGAATATACTAACACATGTTGTACAAACCCTCAGTCTCTCTCGCACACACATTAGTATCATGAATAAACAATTATTGTACACAAGCAATATTTTCAACTAAACAAGAAAAGAAAAAAAAAACATGATCACCATGTCACAACCACTCCCTCAGTCCCTGCATTGAGAGGTGGGTTGTCGCTGACATTCCTTTAATTATAATGGGAGGTACATTTTCAGCCGAACATTCCAACATGCTCAATTATAATATGTGTTGCAATGTGAGTTTCTTGTGCCTGCAGCCATTCTATGCCGCCTGAATCTAGCCTGTGAAGCAAAATGTAGTCTAAGGCAATTGATATCAATTTGAAGTGAAAATCATACAACACAGTCTCAACTAAAATGATACAGCTTTGGAAACTATTGATAAATGCTTTTCTTGCAAATTTAGTCTGCCAATGTATAATCACAAAGTTATTACTATTTTTCAAAGTTATTATTAAAATCATTATTCGCCAATGTATACAAGAGCCTCCCATCTATATTGGTGAAATAGCGCAATTTAGGGTCCATGATAAGGCAGCAGATTAAATTAAAAAACTAAACACAGCCATGCCATAGAACTATGCGGGTCTATGCATTTTTACTGGTTACCCACACATACAAACATTGCTGTCTTGAAAAGGGCCTTTCAAAAGTCCACTGGTG
Source organism: Littorina saxatilis (assembly GCF_037325665.1). Classification (NCBI taxonomy): domain Eukaryota; kingdom Metazoa; phylum Mollusca; class Gastropoda; order Littorinimorpha; family Littorinidae; genus Littorina; species Littorina saxatilis. Next base: position 6,323,437 of record NC_090248.1, on the reverse strand, counting down.
TCATATTGTTGTACCTCTCCACATGTCAAAAACAACTGTAACAGAACCGCAGACAAAAAGGGAGGTAATAATTATCCCACTTGACACTCTTTCCTTATGTTCTGCCTCCTTTTGGGCTACTACCAGCTCAACTGCTACCGTCATTCAGGTAAAACGAGATTTTTTCTGTGCAACAAGTTCACTAGTTGGAGGTGGGGAGGTTGCTGCCAGGTGTGTTGACAGTCTCCTTGGGTCCTCTTGTGCCAGAGGTTTTTTCCTGTGCAGTGGCAACGGGTCTTGTAGTCTCATCTCCATGATTCGCAGCTTCAGGGCTGGAATGTGGTGGTAGGTCTTTGGGACCTTCACAGGGAATACCGACCAGCGGCCGGTTTTCTTATTGAAGCATCTGTGATACCTATCAACATAGAACAAGAACAATTATGACTAAAATGCTTGACACTAACCCTTGTAATGGCCTTGAATGTCATAATATAACTAAACATGCCAAGGACATGATCATACATCTAGAACTTGAAGCCTGAATTTACATGTTTGGCCTGTGAAAAAAACAAACAACAAAAACATTGCATTGAGTGTGTTTCAATACATGTACTTACTTCTTTCTGCCATCCTTTGAAGTCGCCAAGGGTCGACCAGCATGAGTGTTGTGGTCCATGGCTGCCAACAGAATCCTGGCTTCATAAACCGGAGGTGTGTACGCAAACCTTTTGCCCGCATACATCAACAAATGTTGGTGAAACACCTCCAGGGGGCATGTGCTCCTGTATGTAAAAAGAAAGTATTATATATAATGGTAGAAGTGAACACGCTTATCATTAAATATTTTACAGTGATGTTCTGCTGATACTGTAGCGATAGGTTTTCTTGTTTATTTACCTCACTGTATGATATAAATCAACCCTGTTACAGCGAAATTCTTATATTCACTATAACAGAGTTCCACTGTATAATGTTGGCCAGCACACATCAGTATGAGCACTACAACTCCTGATTTTTACATCGAGTATTAGTAATTACAAAACCACACAAACAAGTTCATACTTGTTGCACCCACATAATCTCCTTTCATGCACACTGTAAACAGTTCCCTGATTTCTCCCTCAATAGTGAGTAATAATAATCTTCTAACCTGTTTGTGATGACCAACTCTGCTTTCTGGATCAGAGTCTGGTCTAAGACCACAGAGGCGAGCTGTTTCACTAGGGCACGGTCTTCCTGAGGATCAAGCCAGGCCCTCCCATCCTCCCTTTCCCCGCCCAGGTCTTCATGGTCGCAGCACCAGGCACCAGCATCCCAAGAATGTATGTTGCAAACATGTTGCAAAACTCCTCGCCACATACCCTGGAATGGAACAGACACATTCAGAAAACTATACATGCCTGATTTTTTTCAAACTATTGAAATTAGTGCATAATTGTGATTGACGTGCTATTATTATTTGTAAATGAAACCGTACAAATAACCAAACAAGACAATGACCAAACAGGTTACCATGAACTTTGTCTTGGTGTCAGCCTTCTGGCAGCAGAACCAAAAGTGGTTCACTATCGAAGGGATCCACTTTTGCAGCTTGCGACCTTTACTGCCTGCAGCAATCTAAGAAGAAAATGCAAATGTAAAATGTAAAGATACACACACAAACAAACCAAAGAAAACATGAGAAAACCAATAAAGCATTCACAATATTTCAAAATTGTATCAAACTATAACACAATTACAACATACGTACCTTGGCTAGCTTCTTGCCAATATTTTTGGCAACATGCCACACATCAAGGGAATGTTTTTTTCCGATCGCCTCTTTTTGACAAAACAAAGAACAAAATATATTCATTTGCAATATCAAATATTTGGTGCATACATTTTTAAAATGTTTGCTAAAATGACCAGCCCAAATTAAATGAAAAGGGCTTAGCAATGCACACATAATACAATGAACAACAGCTGCTAAAGAGACAATAATGGTGACACACTCTAAACTGTATCCCCAAAGTGGGCAAGAGGTATATTATCTTGAAATTAAGCATTCTAACTCACTGCACTGTCCATCCAGATGGGACTGATGTATGTATAGATAATAAATGTTGCATAATAAATTACCGCTAACATATAATTGACTGTTAATCACACACACACACACAAAGGGGGGAAAAGAGGAAACAGAACATACTCATATCTGCAGCTATTCCCACATGGGCATCAGTGACGACCTCATCAACAGTGGTGTCCACCCGTTCACCTTCAAGCACTACCTCATCCAGTGCCCTCTTAAATCCAACCCTTTCCATGTTCGTGGATTTTCGCTGTGTTTCCCGTTTGTCCACACACTGGACAGAGAGAATCTTTGTGGTCTCAGCCTCCATAAGAGTGTAGCTGCAGTACTGTGCGCAATGACCTATTTGAAAATTCAATGCACCATTAAAAAGTAACCATTTATGATGAAACCTGCAAACAATATTCTCTGACCGGACATCAAAATTGCAAGGCTTTTCTAAGCTCAGTTGTTTGTTAACATGGTTACGAGAACACAGGCAAGCCAATTACTCAAGCGCCTAGACTATATCATTCTACATGATGGTAAATAGCACATTCTAATATTCCAATGACTATGTAAAATTGGGGACATGGTATATATTGGGTCATTGAATAATGCAGGTCTGCAATAATCGTACTGACCTGGTGAATCATTGCGTCCATCTCCTGCACACACACACACACAAAAATGGAATGACATAACAAAATAAATGTTCAATAAAAAGTGCTCTGCCGTCACTTGACAACAGGAAGTCAATTTCAGTGGGTTACATGAAAATGTAACTTTTTCTTTCAGTCTATTTCTCAAAAGCAAGCACGCCTTGATACAATGTCCAAAATTGAATATTATGTCCTGCATCACATCATGTTTTGCTTTTGAGAAATAAAATAGAAAATATAAAGTTGATTTTAGACATTCATTTCAATATTATTGTGGGGTTGGGGGGGTGGGGGGTGGGGTTGGGTTAAGTCTACAGCATTGGATACATTATATTTCTGAAATGGCACAACAGTGACAAAGGGGTCAAACATAAATCACAAAAGAACAACAAACACTCACCCAGAACAACCAAATTTTGCTCTGCCAATGAGTCGAAGATGGCTCGTTGGTGGTCCTTCCATGTGTCCTTCACAGCCTTTATGATAAATGGAAAACAAAGTTATATATCTATATTCTTGTGAGTTGGGACAGTCACTGAGGGACACACAAAGCAAGAATTTTGCCTCACAGACTAGACTATGTCAACTGTTCTAGACAACAACAAAAAATGCCATACTTGTTACAAAACATCTGAATACATAACGAGAATGGGTTGCTTTTAGTTTCTAAACATCATTTGTAACTAGGGTGGCCGGTTGGTTCTGTGGTGAACACGATTCCCCAGGGATACAGCAACCCGGGTTCAAATCCCCGTTGGGCCGTGAGTAGGGCGCCTGTATAGTGCAACCTTTGCCGCGCTTTGAGTTTGCTAGAGATAAAGATAGAGATCAATAATAATAATAATAATAATAATGGACATTTATATAGCGCGTTTCTAGACAATCTACTCATAGCGCTTTACAATATTTAAACAGGTAAAAACAAACATGCATAGATATTAACACAAACTGGCAGGCAAACATAAACAACACAACTATCAATATCCAAATTCCATTTTCTTTCCATTTTATACACACACATTATAAATTATTTTTTAACTGTTTTTTAATTACCTGCACCACATAATGTTTCTGGACAGCCTGGTGGAAGGTAGCACCAGGAAAGGGCAGGTTCAGCACCTTCGCCCACAACGCCAGCTTGGCATAATTATTTCCACTTAGGAGGATACATGTGCTGACTAGAAAATCACCACAGTGAATTTTGTTGGGCAGGGTGGGCTGGGCACACCATGTGTGGCTCACATGGCCTTTCACACATTCCTGAAATTCACAGATCAGATTTGAAAAAAACAAAAATGCAAATGACTTTATAAAAATTCAATGTGTCACTGTCAGTAGGATTACTAGGAACATATACATGTACAAACATAATGAGTTGATGAAGCCTAAGTGCATTCTGAAATCTGAACCATCATGCCACATTTAGTGCTGTTAGACTTAGTAGTGTCCAAGATAAATTCAACATTTTAGTTTTTAACGAATGAACGGCCAGACGGACAGATGAACCAGGTGAGTACATAGACTGACTTTTGCTTCGCATGTGAGTAAAAAATAAAATGTTCTCACCCATCTGAGGTACAGTGCTGAGCCTGTGAAGCCCTCCTTCACGGCAGGAACATGCTCACACCCAGCAGTGGAGCATTTCCTGATGCTCACAGCAGCCAGTGCCTTTAGTTGGTGGACAAATGCTAGGCACAGTGTGCTGTTGCAAATGTCCTGGCACTGGTCTGCTGTGGCTATCCTGGTGATGCCTGGTCCTAACTCCACCTCCTCCGCAGTGTCAGCATCACCTGTCTCTTCGTCCTCCTGCTGGCCGTACGCCACCTCCTCAAAGGCCACCTCGTCTGCCTCCTTGGCATACTTTTCATCCCTGACACATAGGAATAAATAAAAAATAATAATAACATTCAGTGTGCAATACAGTCTGATGTAGATTAGACTTCCCTAGAAGAATGAAACCATTTTAATCATTTTACAACATAAATGTATAAATTCATGTATACATTACATACAAATGAAATAGATTAGAATTTGTTTTATTCTTACAAAAGCAACACATTAATAAGAAATGCAAAACATACACATCCATGGTGAGAAAAAAACTGGCGTCTTGAGATTCCAGCTCGATATCATCGACATCAAAGTCGCTGTCATCACCATCTAAATCACCATCACAGGTTAAATCACTGAATTCAACAGTGATGCTGCACAAGAGAGACATTGAAAACAAAGTTAGCATCACTCAAAATAATAATGTAAGTTGTCAACTGACAAACAAGAAAAAATGTGCCTGCAGTGCCAATCTATAATACTACTACATGTATCTCCGAAAACATAAAAAATCATCAAATGACCTTTATTATCAGAATATTCTCATTGTTTGTGTGTGTGTCTTGTTTTTCATCATTATTATTTTCACATGGTTCTTTACAAATTAGCTTTTTTAATAATACTACACTTACTTGAGAGGGTTGACAAAGGAGCGGTCAATGTTCTGCCTGTAAACATAAAAATGGTAATTATAATGTATTAAAACATGCAAACAAGAACTAGATGTACTGGGTAAATCAAAACACCCCTCAACAGTATCCAGTTTCTGTTGACATTACATTTCATTATCTTGAAAAAACAAGAAGTAATAATTGGTATAACTAAACCAGCAACCAACTCAACAATCAACAATAGTAGACACTAATGACTGCCGTCATTGTAAACTGAGGTAACCGGCTGGTGTTGATCTCTGGCCGACAGTTTGCCAACTCAACTCAAATGCAGATAACAAACAATGACAAGCTTACCGTTTTGACCTCATCCCTTTCCCTTCTTTGGCAGGCTGATCAGTCCTATAATTGAAAAAAAAAGTTATTTATAAATATGATTTGACTATTTAACACACCTTGAATCAATCGATAATGTGAACCCACTGGCACTTGTGGAGACGATTTAAAGTTTAGCATTTAGAACTTTGTAAATAGATAGCGGTTTTTGATTTAAACAAGACAGTTATTTGTGCAAGGGAGACAATATACAACCGGTGTAACCAGCCAACCAAAATCAACACTGCACCATGTTCAGTAAATGCACTCACTTTTCAATCTCAAGTTCTGGCTCCTCCTCGAATGGCTCCACACCTGATAAAGGTGTACTGAAAAATGTCAAACAATCAACTCTGACCATCACCTGATTAAAATGTGTTTAAATGCATGAAACTAGCAAACTGACAAACTGAACAAAATCTGAAACCAATCTTCCCAACATTTCTTTTTTAAGTTTTTGTGAACCCCATTTACTGTCAATAAACGGTCTATGAGTATGAGTATCAATTTACAAAGTACATATATATATTTACCACGGCTTGGACGAACTAGGGACAGAGGAGAGGTCGGGGGTGGTGCTGACTTTCGCTTGCTGCAGGAGCTGCCCTGGGGTGGAAGTTTTCTGCGGAGGCTGTTTAGCAAAGTCTGGTCTCTGCACAGCTCTGTTGAATAAGAACAAAAACAAAATCCATGCACTTTGAAATAAATTCGGTTCCTACATTCACTACACCCAGCTGAGCAAATTGGTAAATGTATCAGAGCTCTGTGTAAAGCTGACTTTCACAATGTATCAATTGACACTGACCTGCTTTCAATATCCCAAGTAGAACATCCTGGTTGAGGGTCAGTCAATGCGGCCTCTTGAATCTGTTGATAGCTAAAAGTAAAACATAAAAATAAGTCAGAAGTCAATACAGCGCTAATTGACTGAAAAAAAAAAATGAAACGAATGTTCATCTATAATTATCAGTTTACAAAATACATTTACCACGGCTTGGACGAACTAGGGACAGAGGAGAGGTCGGGGGTGGTGCTGACTTTTGCTTGCTGCAGGAGCTGCCCTGGGGTGGAAGTTTTCTGCGGAGGCTGTTTAGCAAAGTCTGGTCTCTGCACAGCTCTGTTGAATAAGAACAAAAACAAAATCCATGCACTTTGAAATAAATTCGGTTCCTACATTCACTACACCCAGCTGAGCAAATTGGTAAATGTACATCAGAGCTCTGTGTGAAGCTGACTTTCACAATGTATCAATTGACACTGACCTGCTTTCAATATCCCAAGTAGAACATCCTGGTTGAGGGTCAGTCAATGCGGCCTCTTGAGTTCGTTCGTACCTAAAACAGAAAAAGAAGTACAGTAGTCAAGAAAGCACTGATTGACTGGAAACAACACTTTGGTTTTGAAACGAATGTTCGTCACACTGTCACTGTAAATTATTATTTGAAAACATGGTACTCAAAGAGAAAACAAAACAAGCAAATGACAAGAACAAAGGAGGAATTTGAATTGAATTTAAACGATACTTACGCGTCCATGAGGATTCTAGAAAGTTCCGTGTCTGCTTTTGATCTGTTGTGAGGTTTCAACAAATGAGGTGTCTTGGCAAACACCTGTCCTCGGAGGGCCCCCCATCGTTCGAATTGGCTGGTCAAACAAACTTTCAATTTCTCCCTCAGCTTTTTCTTTTTTTTCTTGGCCGAAGCCGTGCTTGCAACTCTGGCAACAGGCACAGCAGGTGGTGTAGGAGGCAAACATACTTTTGGAGGCATAGATCGAAGACGATCTTTCACATCTTGAGAAGCCATCTTTGTTTGTAGGGGAAATCCGTTTCCGGTAAATGTTCTAAACATAGAATCGCCTCGCTATACACTGTCACGTGACTGTTCTAAAAATATCACGGCGAAGGGTATGGGTTTATTTCGAAACTATCTTCAATTATTGATTTCTGACAAACTACAAAGATTTGAATAGCCCCAGTTGGTAGAACACCTAATTTTTATACGCTGCAACAGCTGAAAAAGCCTTAAACCTATGGGTTGAGCTCAATGGGAGTCTTTAAAACAAGCATAACAAAGTTCGTTGGATCTGCCGAAGTAGAATTTTGATTTCAAAAGATCCGATCTTTCAATGAAATTAACTAAAACGCAACTACATAACGTAGGTTTTAATATCAAATCACAGCTAGGGCAGCTAAACGTGGATCTCTTTCATTCGCTGAAGTTACAAAAATAACCTGAGTAATCAGAACTGAAATAATCAGCACAAATTGCGTGTTTAGCCGTCTGCTAACCTTCGTTCGCTGAACCACTTTCGACACTTCCATTTCCGGTGACGCGTAAATCGCGGGCCTAAATCTCGCTCTCTTTCTTTATGTTTGGGAGAAGACGAGATCAAGTTGCTCAGAGACGAGCGCAGAAACAACATGGCGATGCCACAGATGCGGCCGTGAATTAACCTACAATTATCTACATGTTCCACGGGAAATAAGGACTGTACACAGTTGAAATGTCGCACAGGTGAGCTTCGAAGAATTGCTGAGTATTTTTATTGTCAGTTTTGTAATCTCAACTCGAGCGTTATGCAATTTGATTGCTGTAAACGCGAGTATGTGTCACTGTCATTAAGGAAAACATCCCAAGAATGTTTATTTTTTAAAACATGCATTGTATCAGTTTTTCGTATTACTAATAGTATACGGCTGCACTGGTAGAAATGCGTCGTGAAGATAAAACTGTAGGTATATGTGTGTCCTCAAGCATCCTGGTTTTGTATAAGAGGCTGTGCCAAAAGGTGCTCTGGGAGACCCCTGTCAAATTTGCACATTGATATTTTGTTTTGTAATCATACATTTTTCCTGATTTAGCCTCACTTAGCTTAAAAGTATATCAAAGATACAACATGCACAACATTAAGGTGCATGTTGGCCTTTGAAAGGGTTAAAATACAAAATAATTACAAGATCCAGGTCCGAATGTTGATCCGGAAGTGGGGACATTTTAGGGGACCCACAAACAACGATTTTTTGTTTTTTATCTTTCAAGTTGAGAGTCATTTTTTTGTAGATGGGTGAAAGAGGAGAGATTCAGCTTTTTAATCAATGTAAAAAGCAGAACAAAATTCTTCCCGAAATGTGTGAAAAACGGTTTTTTTAAAAGCTGTTACGATCGTAACCTATCATGTCAGATGTCACACCAGCAGAAAAGGTTGACGGCAGTGATTTGCTCCAGAAATCTCTCTAGAAGAACACAGAAACAAGTGCTGCAATCTTAGTTTGACGTTTAGCAACGGTGAAAACAGCACTGATTGTTGTATATATTTTATATCAGGCATGTTTTTTACGGAGTAACTTCGTCATGTCAGAGTGTTTCGATCGAACATTTAATAATTCTGGCCGCGATTTTACTTCTACCGGATGTTTGTCGCATCGCAGTAAAAAGACATTCCTTCCCACAATGCCTTTCGCGCACTTTTCCCTCCAAGATGGCGTCGATAACACGCAGCGGTAAGTATCAGTTCCATGTCAGCTTTTTCTTGTAAGTTGCGGTCAACAGAAAGTTCAACCCGAAAAACAAAAAATACTGAGTGAAAGTTCGAAACCTAAAATAACCTTTGGAACCGTGTTAAACAGTTTACACGGCTATCATATGCAGGAAACAAACTCAAAAATAACAAAGACTGGCCTCAAAAGTGTTAAGTCAGGCGTCGATCGAAACTCCTGACACAGATATCAAACTGTCAACCGAAACTTTGACACGGCTTCGCTCGTGTCATGTGGGAACGTTTGGCTCTGGCCTTCATCAGTCAGCACGATATGAGCTAAAAACGGATCAAAATGTCCCTTTCTTTCCACAAACGGGCTAAGTTTGCGATTCCCACCATTACTCTGGCAAAACTGCTAAATTTACATTTACTGTCGGATGCAACACATGACATCATCATTTGTGTCCATTCTAAAAATATGTTACCTCCGACAGATGAATGGTATGGCTGGCAATCTTTTCTCCAGGCATGATCAATGTTATTGTTTCTGACAGCAATGAAAGGACTTCACCAAATGAATAAACTTGGTTTTTGATCAAAACTGTGCTTTGCTGTTCTTGAATTCAAACTGCTAGTAATTGCTATCTGTCGGATGCAACACATGACATCATCATTGCACTATATTGTGTTCAGTTTCTATCAGCAATCAGTACATTTTAGTTTAAACACCTGCTACATGGTTATATAAATGATACAAGTAAAAATTTGCTCAAATGATATAGGTTTACAACTAATTTTACTTGTCTTTCATGTCCATTGTTACATCCGACAGATTCCCAAAAATTACGATTACACATCATTTTCTCAAAGTCGCTTTACTGAGTTATCTTTTTAAGACTGGAATTGTATGTCCAAATGACTATTCTTTCACATTGTGTAAGTGTTGAAATGATACTGTTACTTTTATTTTCTTATAAAATGTCCCCCTCTGACAGAGCACCTTTTGGCACAGCCTCATAAGTATATTATACTTTGTCTTACATAAATTCTGTGCAGTCAAGACTCAAATTAATTGAGGGGGGGGGGGGGTGGGGGTGGGGTGGGGTGGGGGGGGGGGGTTGGGCTGTCCAGGGGGAAGGGGAGGGAGGAGAATAGGGGGATCACCTTCTGAAGTTGCCACGATCATTTAAAAAGAATTTTTGGAAGCACTATTTTTTTGCCCATTGACCGAATATGCCACTGTACAAGGCATAAAGGAACAAGAGGCGAAGCCTTCAAGGCTCACGTAAGAAATCGACAAAAAGTAACACAAACTCAATCACTCCATCACACATACACACACACAGTAAACATAGGTGACACGGTGCAAGAGTGCGAGACACTTGATCTAGATCTGTCTGTCTGTAGCCTACTTACGGGGACACGACTGCCAGATGGCCAGATCGACACTGCGCTTTTGACAGCGCTTCCTCGCGCAGACACTGGAAACACGCTGTGCAGATTAACCTGTAGGAAATCTCCTTTGGTATCTTCTTTATCTATTTTTCTGGAGCTACGAAACCGAACAATGTGAAATCGTCTTCTCCGAATCGGCGAACTGCAGCTCGGTGATAACTGTATCTATACCACAATCCTTCACGCGATCTGACCTAACCTTGACCCCTGACCTGGTCTACATACCACACACGACACAAACCAGTCACCTGTTCCCCCCCCCCCCCCCCACCACCCGTTTTCTTTGGATACACACTTTAACTACAAACGTGCCGACGAAATGTTGATCATTGCTTCAATACTTTGAAGCTGTTGCTTGAATAATAACCAGGTAAAATTAGTATTTCGGTGTTCAGTCAAATGTTAAAGTTTCTACCACAGACATACATACATACGCATGCACGCACGCATGCACGCACAGACAGACAAAAGTTAGCATCGCATAGGCTACACTTACGTGAGCCAAAAATCACTGTTTCCCTTTCCCTGAAAACCCTATTTTACTCCTAATAACCCCAACAAGTTGACCCTTAAAAAAAAAAAATTAAAAAAAAAAAATATCAAGTATTTCTTTTCTTACTTACTTACTCCCCTTATATATATGTTGGACAGCAACGACTTGATTTAGCAGACTTTAACAAGGAAAGCTACCGTTTTCTGACATTTTTTGGAACACAAGTTGCATGAGTTCCGGCCATTAAAAAGCCACATGCACCTGGGTACAAAAAAAAAGAAGACTATCCTAAAATATTTGTGTGTGGAAAAGGTACCGACCTACTGACACACACACACACAAAGACAAAGACAAAGACACACACACACACACACACACACAAACTCACCTACCTTTTTGTTGTTGTTGTTGTTGTTGTTGTTTGTTTTGGCCCTAACCAACAAACACCATTGTGTGCGACTGTTTCAGTTACTATAACAAGCAATGGCAGGAGACTCAGGCCAGCCTGGTGGACCTGCTCCAGCAGGAGATGCCGCCAGAGGCCCCCAAACCAGAGAGGGTGAGGCTGGCTGTTCTCTATCTCTATTAGTCTAGGCAGGTTTCACGGTATTGAGACATTCTATTGACTGCACAATGTGCTCTGATTTCTAACTTGCTGAACCAATTTTCTCAGTGTTTTTTTTCATATGCAATGCACAAATGTGTCATTTTGAATACAATTCTAAAAAAAAAAATCGTTTGAGTTGTTTTGTTGGCATTTTATGCACATGTGTTTGGTAGCGATCGTGTGAATCCTGACAGACGCCATTTCCTTCTGCATGACAGAAGCCAACCATTGATGTGAAAATTGAAACGAAAAGGCACTCAATTCACACTGAATGGTCATATTTGATAGCAGAGCTGCAATATCTAACCATACAAACAAAAACAAAAGCACAAATATGAATTTTGCATTACATATTTTGCACACAAAAAATCGAATCGAGAACTGGAAGCTGTCTGTCCGAAAAACTAAGTCTTCACAGATAAACCAAGTAAGCTTATTTTACCACAAGAAATGATAACATGATTTTATTTTGACATTGAAAACACACCTTTATAGTCTGTACTTCATAGGAAAGCATTTACAATGACCGAAATTTCGCGAAATTCCGCGCCGTGTCCATTTCTTGGAATGTCCGACCGTCGTCTGTCAGGGGTTTCCAACGATCGCTACTTTCACTTTCGTTGTCATTTTCGGGCAATCCTATGCCGTATGTGACATATTACACACTTTTCACAGTTGAGGCCGAAGGCGTGATTTGTGATTATTTTTTCAGGTGAGATTTTATTGTTTTTGTTGCCTTTTTGTCGAGTAATATGCCGTCTGTCAGCCAACGATCGCTACCACACGATCGCTACCTCTTCATGCTCGATCAGATTTTTAGCTTTTTCAATGATTATAGAAGTTTGATTAACGTTTCCTTTGCAGTTCTGGATCGGTAGGGTAAAGGTATCTAATTTCGACATAAGATCTTGGGGGTACCTAAATCCGACCGATTTTCCAAGTCACATCAATGACGAGGTGCGCACGTCATCACAACAGAAGGAATGCCATTCATACACGGGCCATTCATGAACCGGTTGATGACGCGATTTTACGGACCAATCGTTTTGTCGCGAGAGTTATTTGCGTCATCGGCACCGCGGCGCGAAAATTTGCCTTGCAAGTGTCTTCTAAAGTTTTAACGTTGAGGGGGGAATCGAGACAAGGGTGTGGTGTATGTGTGTGTGTGCGTGTGTGTGTAGAGCGATTCAGACCAAACTACTAGACCGATCTTTATGAAATTTTACATGAGTGTTTCTGGGAATGATATCCCCGGACGTTTTGTTTCTTTTTTTTGATACATACCTTTGATGACGTCATATCCGGCTTTTTGTAAAAGTTGAGGCGGCACTGTCACACCCTCATTTTTCAATCAAATTGATTGAAATTTTGGCCAAGCAATCATCGACGAAGGCCGGACTTCGGTATTGCATTTCAGCTTGGTGGCTTAAAAATTAATTAATGACTTTGGTCATTAAAAATCTGAAAATTGTAAAAAAAAATAATAATTTATAAAACGATCCAAATTTACGTTCATCTTATTCTTCATCATTTTCTGATTCCAAAAACATATAAATATGTTATATTTGGATTAAAAACAAGCTCTAAAAATTAAAAATATAAACATTATGATCAAAATTAAAGGCACAGTAAGCCTCCCGTAAACCATCACAGATACGGTCAGGCTTTTACACACAGTACAAACACCCTTTCATTTAAACACTCACCGATTGAGAACATCCTAGGTGCCCTCCGTGAAGAGCGAACAATTTTCAAAGAATTTATTTTTGCGTGGTTTATCTTACCCCTGAGCCATCGTGAACTCGTGTCATCCAGTTTCCCTTTTTCACAATGTAGTCGTCAGTTAGTCATTTGAATGTGACTCGATGTGAGCTTATCTACAATAGCACGTTTTTATGCACGAAACAAACGGCTGTGGTTCACAAGAACTCTAGCGATGGCTTTTGACTGTTGAGAGGAACGGCGATATGCACTGTAAACCGTCGTCTGCGACGACCCTTGCGTGACCCTGCTTCCGGGCTTTTCTGATCTTGTCTTGATGAAAAACATTCTTTTATGATTAAAGAATTTTGTAACAAGCTGTCAATTTATTATTTAGATTTTAAAAGTTAGGTCTAGCGCAAAAACGCACCACGGTCCAAAAACATTCTGATAATCATCGATCCACGGCTATCGACAGTTTACATCGATAGAAGGGAAGTAACTCATTTTTGACCTGAGTTCAGAATGGGTCCAAAAAGTGTTCGAGACAATCTGCAAAATTAATTCTTTAAAAATTGCTCGCTCTTTACGTAGGGCACCATACCAAGGATGTTCCCGTTTGGTGAGCGTTCAAATGGAAGGGTGTTTGTACTGTGTGTAAAAGCCTGACAGTATCTGTGATGGTTTACGGGAGGCTTACTGTCCGGGCGTGATTTCCGGTATCATATTCATAACAGCCGTCCCGGCCAGCACCAAAACGAGGCGCAATTGTTGTTAAGGAGAAGTCCACGAAAATAAATTCTTTGAAAATTTCTCACGCTCGGCAGAAAGCAGCCAGGATGTTCCCGTTCGGTGAGCGTTCAAATGGAAGTATGCTTGTACTGTATGTAGACGCTCGGGGAGCTCTGTGATGGTTTACGGGAGGCTTACTGTGCCTTTAAATTTTCGAAATCAATTTAAAAACACTTTCATCTTATTCCTTGTCGGTTCCTGATTCCAAAAACATATAGATATGATATGTTTGGATTAAAAACACGCTCAGAAAGTTAAAACGAAGAGAGGTACAGAAAAGCGTGCTATCCTTCTCAGCGCAACTACTACCCCGCTCTTCTTGTCAATTCCACTGCCTTTGCCACGAGCGGTGGACTGACGATGCTACGAGTATACGGTCTTGCTGAAAAATTGCATTGCGTTCAGTTTCATTCTGTGAGTTCGACAGCTTGACTAAATTTTGTATTTTCGCCTTACGCGACTTGTTCTTCTTTGTTTCTGTTTTTCGACGGCATAATTGGATGACCAAGCAGGCACGGCTACCTACTAAAGTCGTGTTGAGGCAGGCTTTGTTTAGGGATCCTTCTATCTCCCCCCTCCCTATGTGAGGAGAGTAGTTAGGGTACCCACAGTCTTTGGTGGTAAGCCTTCAGTTTGTGTGCGTCACTTATGTGCGTGTTTTTTGTTGTGTGTTTTTTCCACTTAAAATAAAAGTAGATTTGTTTAACATTCTGTATTCATATATGTATGCAATTGATTATTATTTTATATCAAAATGACTGAGTGTCTTTTTATGAACAAAAAAGTGTTCCTTGTTAATGAAACAGGTATCTTGGCTCTTCTTGCCGTTTTCTAAATTAGGGGGTATCGATAGTATAAGTTTATTTCTGCCATTAAAAAAATGATAAAGAAGTACTTATCTGTTTTTATCTTGTACACACATAAATACACTTTCAAAACATGTGACTTTTGTTAGTGTATGGAGACCTTGAAATGTGAAAAAAAACATTTCGCCGGCCGGTTTAGGTGAAAATGGCGTTCTGATCAAGGACATCTGCATGCAAACATATAGACAGCCTCAGGCAAGGAACTTTGTTGTGAAAATCTGTTATATGTTTAAACTTTATGTAAATCATTTAGTATTAGTGGTTTTCAGTCTTCTTTCTGGAGTCAGGCTTGCATCAAGTTTGTTTGATAGATTTTCACGTTTTGGGGGCAACTTTCGTTTCGCTTGATTTTCTATGGAAAAAAAGACTCTGCGTATAATTTTTTTCTTTGTTTTGTGTGGTACTGATCCTAATTAATTACAATAACATCCATGTTCACAGTATTTCACAGTTTTATGTTTGACTGGAAGTGTGAGAAAATGGGAAATGGCTGAAATCAATACTGTGAAACCTGCCTCTAGTTGTTTTTTACAGCAATGTTTTTTCGATCCCAAACACCTGTAACATATCGCAGGCCTTTTTTTTTTGTTTCATTCCAAACAACGGTCATACACGTAAAAATCCACTCATGCAAAAACACGACTTTACGTAGAAGTTTCAGCCCACGAACGCAGAAGAAGAAGAAGAAGAAGATTCCAAACACCTGTTACATGTTGCAGGCATGTTTTCTTTGATTCCAAACACCTGTAACATGTTGTTGACATGTTTTCTTTGATTTTCAAACCCCCGTGTAACATATTGCAGACATGTTTTATTTAATCCTAAACACCTGTAACATATTGCAGACATGTTTTCTTTGACCCCAACACCTGTAAAATATTGCAGACATGTTTTCTTTGATTCCAAACACCTGTTACATATTGCAGACATGTTTCTTTGATTCCCAACAAAATCTTTTTCAGATTTTCTGTTCATAATCTCTGTTAACTTGGTCCCATTTTAAGACTCCCTCCTTTTTTAAGACCTGATTTTCTCAGATTTGTGGAGGTCTTAACAGGGGGGTTTAACTGTAACTTGGGATTGTGGCTTGGTGCACAGGACCGCCTGGCCGCGTTCCAACTGCTGGCCACCATGTACATCAAGTACATCCAGATCATGCGACGCTTGGAGCAGTGCTACGACCAGGTGGTGCACCCACAGAAACGCCGCGTCCTGCGCCACTGCCTCGACGGGGTCATGGGTCGAGTCCTCGAGCTCAAACACGAGATGGTGAACCTGGAGTTCTCTGAGTATCACTACTTTGATGACGTCTTGTCTGATCTCAAGATGACGCCGGTGAGTGATTTTTTGTCTTTTAAACAAAAATCTTTTTTGATTGTTTTCCTCAGAGTCTTACTGGTTTAACTTGTTCTTTCATTGAACATTTATTAGCTTTATAAAAAATCGTCATGGGTGTATGAGTACCAGTACGTAATATATGGACTGGGTGGCCGAGTGGTAACGCACTTGCGCTCGGAAGCGAGAGGTTGCGAGTTCGACCCTGGGTCAGGGCGTTAGCAATTTTCTCCCCCCTTTCCTAACCTAGGTGGTGGGTTCAAGTGCTAGTCTTTCGGATGAGACGAAAAACCGAGGTCCCTTCGTGTACACTACATTGGGGTGTGCACGTTAAAGATCCCACGATTGACAAAAGGGTCTTTCCTGGCAAAATTGTATAGGCATAGATAAAATGTCCACCAAAATACCCGTGTGACTTGGAATAATAGGCCGTGAAAAAGTAGGATATGCGCCGAAATGGCTGCGATCTGCTGGCCGATGTGAATGCGTGATGTATTGTGTAAAAAAATTCCATCTCACATGGCATAAATAAATCCCTGCGCCTTGAATATGTGTGCGATATAAATTGCATAAAAAAAAAAAAATCCCTGAGCCTTAGAACTGTACCCACGGAATACGCGCTATATAAGCCTCATATTGATTGATTGATTGATTGATTAATATTCCATACTGGGTGCTAAGTTTTTTGGGAATTAAATGCAATTATTAACAGTGATGTTTGAAGTGTGCTTTCAATATGATTGACATTATAATTCTCATCCCTGGTATAAATTGGTTTTTGTGTGTGATTATATTTATGAGTCATGCTAATTAATGCTTTGTCATATCTTATGCTAATATGGCTTTGGGGTTTTACTGGTAATGTAATACACAATGGCTAAAGTTCGACCTTTAGCTTTCAGAACAATGCAAATAGGCGAGTGAGTGTTAATTAACCTGTACCACTAACTACCTCATCATCTGGTGTTGAGCAAATATCTGGAGGGCTTTATTGGCAACAATATATAATGGCTATGTATAAAACTCAGAACGATGTAGAGATTTGTTGCCAATATATAATGGCTAAACTTGGAATGTTGCTTTCAGAACGATGTAGAGATTTGTGCGGCTTTAGTGGCAACAATATACAATGGCTAAAATTGGAATGTTGCTTTCAGAATGACGTGGAGATCCCCATCCCTCACTTCTTCAAGAACGAGCGAGCCAAGGCGCTGGAGAAGCGAGAGAAGTTGCTGGGACAGATCCTCGCCAAGCTCGGCCCTCAGGATGCTGGCAAGGTACGTCGTCACAAGAAATCTCCTCTTCCTCTTTTTTTCACTTCCTCCTCCTTCTTCTTATGGTTGATGTCATCATCGTCGTCATTGTTGTCATCGTTATTGTCATCATTTTCATCATCAGCGTTGTTGTCATGATTACATCACCAACATTGTCTACATGACAGTATTCCTCCTCCTCCTCCCCCCCCTCATCATCATCGTTGATGCATCACCATCATCATCAATAGTAGCAGGAGCGCAGTATCATTCTCCTACTACCTCTTAATTACCATCACTTTAATCATCCTCAACTTACAGAGTGCAAGGGTCATTAAGAAAATGAATTGAAAATATGACATCAAAAGAAAAAGGATTGTCATAACGTGTGTGTGTGTGTGTGGTGGGGAGGGGGGGGGGGGTGTGGTAGAGAAATTGAAATATATATATATATACATGTTTAGAGAGGACAAATGTGATACATATATAGACTGAGAGACACACATATAATCCTAACTTAAGAGTACACGAGTCATTAAAATTGTATTTCATTCTAACCTTCAATGCTGCTTGATCTGCAGTGCTTTTTACATAGAGGGGGGAATCGAGACGAGGGTCGTGGTGTATGTGTGTGTGTCTGTCTGTGCGTGTGTGTGTGTAGAGCGATTCAGACCAAACTACTGGACCGATCTTTATGAAATTTGACATGAGAGTTCCTGGGAATGATATCCCCGGACGTTTTTTTTCTTTTTTCGATAAATACTTTTGATGACGTCATATCCGGCTTTTTGTAAAAGTTGAGGCGGCACTGTCACACCCTCATTTTTCAATCAAATTGATTGAAATTTTGGCCCAGCAATCTTCGACAAAGGCCGGACTTTGGTATTGCATTTCAGCTTGGTGGCTTAAAAATTAATTAATGACTTTGGTCATTAAAAATCTGAAAATTAAAAATATAAAAATTATGATCAAAATTATGTAAACCTACTGCTAAAACATACTTAAATTTGTTCTAGCATGGTTAAGGGAGGATTCGGGGTGAGGTAAAACTCTTGCTTTCACAATAAACAACAAAAAATGAGATAAGTGTTCTAAAGAAATTTATTTTGAATTAAGCAGTTTAGTCAACTCAGTTTTCAGGTTACAAAAACATAGTCTAAAACAAGTAAAAGTTGTTCATTCAATTCTCATTCGCCAAAATAAAAGTTCTTCATGTTTAGATTACTAGTTTCAAAATACAAAAATCTCTTCTCTAAATCAAACTAAAAAACTAACTAACTCTCTCATCAAAAACCAAACACAACCAGAGATCCACTAGACCAAAAAAAAATATCCAAAGTGAACTCAAAACGTCCTCAACAGAGTTGAGAAAATTACCCCTGAAAATAAAACAAAAACAGTATAAGTATACATTTAAACAATCATCAAGATCAAATTTCAGTTCCACTAGAACACTTTTGTATACACCATAGAACAAAACAACAAGTCGCGTAAGGCGAAAATACAATATTTAGTCAAGTAGCTGCCCTTTTTCAGCAAGACCGTATACTCGTAGCATCGTCAGTCCACCGCTCATGGCAAAGGCAGTGAAATTGACAAGAAGAGCGGGGTAGTAGTTGCGCTAAGAAGGATAGCACGCTTTTCTGTACCTCTCTTTGTTTTAACTTTCTGAGCGTGTTTTTAATCCAAACATATCATATCTATATGTTTTTGGAATCAGGAACCGACAAGGAATAAGATGAAAGTGTTTTTAAATTGATTTCGAAAAAAAAATTTTGATAATAATTTTTATATATTTAATTTTCAGAGCTTGTTTTTAATCCGAATATAACATATTTATATGTTTTTGGAATCAGCAAATGATGGAGAATAAGATAAACGTAAATTTGGATCGTTTTATAAATTTTTATTTTTTTTTACAATTTTCCGATTTTTAATGACCAAAGTCATAAATTAATTTTTAAGCCACCAAGCTGAAATGCAATACCGAACCCCGGGCTTCGTCGAAGATTACTTGACCAAAATTTCAACCAATTTGGTTGAAAAATGAGGGCGTGACAGTGCCGCCTCAACTTTCACGAAAAGCCGGATATGACGTCATCAAAGACATTTATCAAAAAAATGAAAAAAACGTTCGGGGATTTCATACCCAGGAACTCTCATGTCAAATTTCATAAAGATCGGTCCAGTAGTTTAGTCTGAATCGCTCTACACACACACACAGACACACACACAGACACACGCACATACACCATACCCTCGTTTCGATTCCCCCTCGATGTTAAAATATTTAGTCAAAACTTGACTAAATATAAAAAGAATATAACACCTAATACAACACAACACTAAAACAATGCAATGCTCTTGTTATGATTGAAGAATGGAATACAATAGGAATATCATATCATGTAATACATGATATATGGAATCCAACCCAACCAGAAATATTGTCTAAACCACAGCCCCACTTGTCTGTGATAACAAAATTCCTCAATAATGGACAAGAAGTTATGTTAAGACTAATTCAGACACAGCTACAAGCAGAGTCAATCAAAACTATACTTCATCCATTTAGTGACTAGCTTTAAGCATAATCACCTTACAGAAAATCTAAGACATTCACTTGATGTCTCAAATTACTCTTGATGTAACCAGTAACCACTCGGAATTACATCTCTCAAAAGCTGACAGTTAACAAAACAACTGTGCAGACTAGTAATCTCAGTTCGCGTGGTGATTCCTCTTATTTCAATACAATTCCTATATTCCATTTCTTACAACCATCAACAATCCACATAAAACAAATACTTCAATCTTCTTCTGCTCCACACAACAACAATTATACAATTCTCAAATTAATGACAAATCAACTTGAATTAACTGCAGAAATGAACAAGTTGTTAACACTTATCATTTCCATGCCTCAACAAAATAAACAATCAACATCCTGAAGCTTCCAGAAAATCCACATTATCAGTACCATGTGAATAAGTCAGGCAACAAGGAAAAATGAAGTTTCATCAAATATAGTCCTAAAATAATAATCAACTATTACCCAACAACTAATACATAAAAAAGACATCTTGTATAATCACCTCATTTCCATCAAAACACTAATTTATCATGTCACAATTTATCTCTTCTGTATCTTCATACCATCATTTTGCTCAGAGCACATGGTTTGTTTGGCATCTTTCCAGAGTACAATATAATCAATTTCAATCCCAAACATCTTCTAAGAATAAAAAAATGCCACATCACCTAACTTTTCAAAACAGTATATAGCATATATAAGAAACCAACTAAATTCATATTAAAGCCATTTCTTACCTGATTTAGGAATAAAAACGTTTTTCACTTCAGACAAATTGTGGCCTGGGACTGTCTGCTCAGTCAGGTTCTCAAAGAAAGGATGCAAGTCTTGTAAAAATCCAAAATCAGTTATTAATTGACATCAGTTTACCTCCTAACAAATAAAACAAGATGTCCCAAAATTCACTAAAATTACCAAGCATTAATTAAACATTTTCCAAATAATTTCTTAACACTAAATGTATTTATAAAGTTAATAAACACTAACATTCCTGGTTTTTAAAAAGTGAGATTCAAAGACATGTCCTAGCATCTTCAACTAAACCAAATTTTCTAATAATAACATTCAAAAACATTATTATCTCATTACTAAATAGTACACGTTAAGCATAACTAAACAATAATACAACTTTAATCTTTACAACAACAAAATGGTAAAACGATCATGGAACCAAGGGAAGTAATCCAAAAACATAGCATATGTGGAAAACGGCCACAGTTCTTCCCCTTGATATAGAATTATATAACCGATTTGACTAGTAAAACCTTGAAAGAATATGACTGAAAAAGATGATTCTTTCACATGTTTACATACACCCCTCCAAAGAAAATGTTTCCTTATTTCTCAAAGAAGTGGAACATTTACCAAAAATAAAACAACATTTTCACACAAAAATGTTCACAAAACCAGTGTTCGCAACACACGGAACACAGTACAAAACGCAACACAAAAATGTAAGTCATCATACTCTCCTTCATGAGTATTATAATTATGACATCTGGAGAAAACAAAATCTTTTGTTAACTCATCGTAGCACCAAACACAGTTGCAAGTAGCAGTCACAACAATTGGTTACTCTCCACAATTCAACTTGTAGCACCATCAAATCATAACATCATCAAAAGAAAACAATTCTTTTGAAATCAAAATGACTATAGTCTCAGCAAATCTCACTGTCCACTAAACTTACAATAAGCAAGTAAAGTTAAGTAAGACTGCAAAAATTTCAACATAAAAGAAAAATCATCAACACATATTTGTTCACACAGGCACCAAAATATCCTATTTTGACTTCAACACTGCAAACAATCCTCAGAACCAAATTCTGAACTTCAAAAGGAACAAGAGCCGAAGAAAACAAAATCAGCACATCAATTGACAAATCAGCACATAATCATGAACATAAATGTATGATTGTCCGAAGAGCATCCTCTATGTCCCTCGCCATACTATCTGACATGGGAATGTCTTGAAGTGTGACCAAAGACTGAGTCACAACCTCGGATAGTCGACAATTTACCAGGCGTTCCAGACCCACACGATGAGACAGGTTAAGCCTTTCTATGGGTCGTCTTCTCCAATTCGATCGCCTGGGTGGAGGTGATTTAGTAACATAATAATCAACTATTACCCAACAACTAATACATAAAAAAGACATCTTGTATAATCACCTCATTTCCATCAAAACACTAATTTATCATGTCACAATTTATCTCTTCTGTATCTTCATACCATCATTTTGCTCAGAGCACATGGTTTATTTGGCATCTTTCCAGAGTACAATATAATCAATTTCAATCCCAAACATCTTCTAAGAATAAAAAAATGCCACATCACCTAACTTTTCAAAACAGTATATA
The DNA here is from genome assembly GCF_037325665.1 of Littorina saxatilis. Lineage (NCBI taxonomy): Eukaryota > Metazoa > Mollusca > Gastropoda > Littorinimorpha > Littorinidae > Littorina > Littorina saxatilis. The sequence goes on along the minus strand of NC_090248.1, from coordinate 6,300,992 downwards.
GCATATATAAGAAACCAACTAAATTCATATTAAAGCCATTTCTTACCTGATTTAGGAATAAAAACGTTTTTCACTTCAGACAAATTGTGGCCTGGGACTGTCTGCTCAGTCAGGTTCTCAAAGAAAGGATGCAAGTCTTGTAAAAATCCAAAATCAGTTATTAATTGACATCAGTTTACCTCCTAACAAATAAAACAAGATGTCCCAAAATTCACTAAAATTACCAAGCATTAATTAAACATTTTGCAAATAATTTCTTAACACTAAATGTATTTATAAAGTTAATGAACACTAACATTCCTGGTTTTTAAAAAGTGAGATTCAAAGACATGTCCTAGCATCTTCAACTAAACCAAATTTTCTAATAATAACATTCAAAAACATTATTATCTCATTACTAAATAGTACACGTTAAGCATAACTAAACAATAATACAACTTTAATCTTTACAACAACAAAATGGTAAAACGATCATGGAACCAAGGGAAGTAATCCAAAAACATAGCATATGTGGAAAACGGCCACAGTTCTTCCCCTTGATATAGAATTATATAACCGATTTGACTAGTAAAACCTTGAAAGAATATGACTGAAAAAGATGATTCTTTCACATGTTTACATACACCCCTCCAAAGAAAATGTTTCCTTATTTCTCAAAGAAGTGGAACATTTACCAAAAAATAAAACAACATTTTCACACAAAAATGTTCACAAAACCAGTGTTCGCAACACACGGAACACAGTACAAAACACAACACAAAAATGTAAGTCATCATACTCTCCGTCCTGAGTATTATAATTATGACATCTGGAGAAAACAAAATCTTTTGTTAACTCATCGTAGCACCAAACACAGTTGCAAGTAGCAGTCACAACAATTGGTTACTCTCCACAATTCAACTTGTAGCACCATCAAATCATAACATCATCAAAAGAAAACAATTCTTTTGAAATCAAAATGACTATAGTCTCAGCAAATCTCACTGTCCACTAAACTTACAATAAGCAAGTAAAGTTAAGTAAGACTGCAAAAATTTCAACATAAAAGAAAAATCATCAACACATATTTGTTCACACAGGCACCAAAATATCCTATTTTGACTTCAACACTGCAAACAATCCTCAGAACCAAATTCTGAACTTCAAAAGGAACAAGAGCCGAAGAAAAACAAAATCAGCACATCAATTGACAAATCAGCACATAATCATGAACATAAATGTATGATTGTCCGAAGAGCATCCTCTATGTCCCTCGCCATACTATCTGACATGGGAATGTCTTGAAGTGTGACCAAAGACTGAGTCACAACCTCGGATAGTCGACAATTTACCAGGCGTTCCAGACCCACACGATGAGACAGGTTAAGCCTTTCTATGGGTCGTCTTCTCCAATTCGATCGCCTGGGTGGAGGTGATTTAGTAACATAATAATCAACTATTACCCAACAACTAATACATAAAAAAGACATCTTGTATAATCACATCATTTCCATCAAAACACTAATTTATCATGTCACAATTTATCTCTTCTGTATCTTCATACCATCATTTTGCTCAGAGCACATGGTTTGTTTGGCATCTTTCCAGAGTACAATATAATCAATTTCAATCCCAAACATCTTCTAAGAATAAAAAAATGCCACATCACCTAACTTTTCAAAACAGTATATAGCATATATAAGAAACCAACTAAATTCATATTAAAGCCATTTCTTACCTGATTTAGGAATAAAAACGTTTTTCACTTCAGACAAATTGTGGCCTGGGACTGTCTGCTCAGTCAGGTTCTCAAAGAAAGGATGCAAGTCTTGTAAAAATCCAAAATCAGTTATTAATTGACATCAGTTTACCTCCTAACAAATAAAACAAGATGTCCCAAAATTCACTAAAATTACCAAGCATTAATTAAACATTTTCCAAATAATTTCTTAACACTAAATGTATTTATAAAGTTAATGAACACTAACATTCCTGGTTTTTAAAAAGTGAGATTCAAAGACATGTCCTAGCATCTTCAACTAAACCAAATTTTCTAATAATAACATTCAAAAACATTATTATCTCATTACTAAATAGTACACGTTAAGCATAACTAAACAATAATACAACTTTAATCTTTACAACAACAAAATGGTAAAACGATCATGGAACCAAGGGAAGTAATCCAAAAACATAGCATATGTGGAAAACGGCCACAGTTCTTCCCCTTGATATAGAATTATATAACCGATTTGACTAGTAAAACCTTGAAAGAATATGACTGAAAAAGATGATTCTTTCACATGTTTACAATTAAATTTCCGAAATCGATTTAAAAACAATTTCATCTTATTCCTTGTCGGTTCCTGATTCCAAAAACATATAGATATGATATGTTTGGATTAAAAACACACTCAGAAAGTTAAAACGAAGAGAGGTACAGAAAAGCGTGCTATGCAGCACAGCGAAACCACTACCGCGCTGAACAGGCTCGTCAGTTTCACTCCGTTTTGCACTAGCGGCGGACTACGGTCATTGTGAAAAAATGCAGTGCGTTCAGTTTCATTCTGTGAGTTCCACAGCTTGACTAAATGTAGTAATTTCGCCTTACGCGACTTGTTTTGTCTGTAGCTTTGCCCATATTTCCCCCCCCTCTCTCTGCCCGCCATCCCCACCACCTTTACCACAACCACCCTTCTCCATCCCCACCACCCTTACCACAACCACCCTTCTCCATCCTCATGTACTCTTTTACTTGCACCCGGTCAAATCCCATGTGCATACCTCATGTACTCTTTTACTTGCACCCGGTCAAATCCCATGTGCATATTAAGCTTTTTCTTCTTTTCTTTTACCTCCCTTTATACTTTTTACAAATAGCGTTATTTTCTCAGGACAAGGAAGAAATGAAGATGCCATGGGACCAAGCCATTCGCATCATTCAGGTGCACGAGCGAGCGCGTCAGGGAAGACTGCGAGCACACTTCATGCGTGAGATTCGTCAGCAGGAAGAGCGAGAGAAACAGGCTCAGACCCGTGGCGCCCCCACTTTGGATCCTGACATTGCGGCTATGCGCATCCAAAAGGTAAACTTTAAACACCCATGCATCCCCACCCTAGCTCCTCTTAAAATCTGAGAAAATGAGATTTATAAAGAGAAAGATCAAGTCTTCTTCTTCTTCTTCGTTCATGGGCTGAAACTCCAACGTTCACTCATGTTTTTGCACAAGTGGATTTTTACGTGTACGACCGTTTTTATCCCGCCATTCGGACAGCATATTATGCCGATTTTGGGGGAAGATCGAGTCTGAAAATGGAGGTAAACTTGCAAAGCTAGGTATCAACTGAAAATCAGAGAATTTAAAGGCATATGTACGCGCTCCCGTGTTTACAAAGTGTAGTTTGCCCATAATCGATGTCAATTGCACCATAAGACCATGTAATGACGATATGTCGCCATGCGCGGACCATATACATGCATTACAGCTTGTTTTGGAGTCTCAAAAACTTTGGATGTAAACAAAGACGCGGAGTTATTTCCCTTGCGTCAACGCTACCTCTGTTGGCAAATCTATAAATAGGACGATCCAGATCAAAATGAAAATTAACATATCTCAACATTGAAGGGGTCCTAGACCACAATATTTTGCAGGGAACTTAATTTAGCATGTCTCCAGCTGTTGGTAAAGCAATTAGCGTGTATAGTCATCGAGTACATATGGCTTTAAGCCAAGTCTTAAAAGGGAAGAGTCAGAATTAGTAAGTGTCTTAAAAGGGGCCACTCCTGGTCGCCACTACAGTGGAACCCCCTTTTAAGACCCCCCAATTTAAGACTCCCTCCCTCCTTAAGACCAGGTGTTTACTCAGACTTCCTGTTCATAATTAACCTCTGTAAATTTACCCCCATTTTAAGACTCCCTCCTTTTTTAAGACCTGGTTTTCTCTGACTGTTGGAGGTCATAAAAGGGGGGTTCTGCTGTAATTATTACTTTTGGTGTGATTGAGGTTTTTCTTTTATTGTTTTTGCCAGTTTAATGTGAGAAAGAGATTGTTCACAATGTCTGCCTTTCTCATAATTATGGTGTCTGCTTTGTTACAGTAGGAGCATTTAGCATCTAATCCATCATTGTGTAAAGTCTGAAAGTAGTTTGTGTTATAATAGTTCATCTTTTTGTTGTGTTGCAGCTCTAATGGCTAAGCTGTGTTAATGAATTAATTTAATTGATACATAAATACAGTTTCTAATTTCATGAAGAAACTACTTATTCAGCGAGAATCAAATGTTTATTATTGTCATATTTTTGAAGCATCTGCCAAAGTATTTGCTGTGTCTTTTTCTCTTACTTTTTTTGTTACATATGTTGTGTTATGTGCTGGCTTTAGAGTTCACATGGGATACTTTTAATAAATAGCATTTTTATGTCACAGATCTGGAAAGGTTTTGCCCAACGACGTAAAACCAAGAAAGAGAGGGAGGAAGAGATGATGTTCATTGGAATGGTAAGAATTCTGTGGTTGTTGTGATGTCTCTGTTGTTACGATTGACTCATTCTGGAGTTTTTGTTTTTGTTTCTGATATCATGATGTGATTTACATACCTGTCAAGTCTTACGGTTTTCGCGTAATTCTTACGGAATTTTGATGTTTTTCAAGTCTTACGGCGTAAGCCGAAGATTCTTACGGTTTATACAAAACAATTTGGTCAAATAAAAAAAGATCGCAAAGGTTCGTCCGAGAACAAAGTAACAGCTACAAAATCTCGCGGTAACTGATCTGGCGGAAGTACAAGGCAACGCGCATGTGCACACCACACCGTCAGCGCGATCTGACCGAGTACTGTGCGACCACGCTTGACCACACGCGACCTCAAATTCAAGCAGTTACATGTACTATTGTTGTTGTTCTCGGTATCTTCAAGGTATTTTCTCACGTTGTGCGAAGTTTTAAGCCATAGAAATGAAACTAAGGGAGTTGTGATGCATTTTCGAAGAGCTCGCGATCAAAAACAAAAGGAGCCGGATTTCTGTTACATCCAATCATGTCGGACTTGTTTTTAGAACACGCGCAACCTCAAACTAAAGTATTTACATGTCATATTTTTGTTGTTCTAGTATCTACACAGTATTTTCTCACGTTGTATGAAGTATGAAGCCATATAAATAGAAATAAGGGCGTTGTGATGCATTTTCGAAGAGGTATAGAGAGCGAAAATTAGCACCGGATGTTTGTCACAACCGATCATAATGATATACGACTTGTTTATAGAATATGCGCGACCTCAAACTAAAGCATTTACATGTCATATTTTTGTTGATCTGGTATTTGTCCTTGATTGTTGAGACACACATGAGTTTCTGGCTTGTAACTTGTGTGTTTTACATGTTCTGTACGTTTGGCTAAAAATGTTCTCTTTTGCACATTGTGGTGGGGGTTTCCATTCATGATTGAATCACTGTGCTCAATGAATGAATGTTGTTAAAACACACTTGTCTTGTGCCTTTACTATCATGTGGTGTTTTTGTGCATTCTGGTAACATTTTTGTGAGGGGTGTAAATGTGTGACTGCCAGGTTGGACGTGTGCCGTCTTTGCACAATTTAGGTGATTCTCGGTACAATTTACATTTAAACATGCTTTGCATTTCAAAATTACATAAAACAGTGCAGTTCAGTGTTTAAAAAAGTTTGTTTTTTGATTATGTGTGAAATAAGGCTGATTTCTTGTTATTGTGTGTGTGTGTGTGTGCATGTATTTTGTTCTTGTGGTGATTAATCTAACGACTTCTGCAATTTTGCACGTTGTCTTATGCTTTTTGGTGCAAACTAATGGTTTTGTGAGCAAAATCTTATGGTGAGAGTCCACAAGAGCTTGACAGGTATGGATTTACATAACTCAGCAAGATGTCACTTAGCTTAACATTCACATCTTTTCTTGAAATTCTTTTGCCTAGATTCAATGAAATTATTTTTTTTAAATTGATCATGATAAACAAACACTGGCAGTGTTTGCGGTGCTGCCATTTTCATTTGTTTATACATTGTCTAGTACACCTTATATCAGAGTTGTTATTGGCCTACAGCGTCTGAACACACAGGACATTAAAACAATGCTTGAAACTTGAAACTCCTATTTACTAACAGCCAATATCTGTACACCAATTTATTCTGTCTTCTTCTTCTTCTTTTTCTTCTTCTTCTTTTTCTTCTTCATTCATGGGCTGAAACTCCCACGTTCACTTATGTTTTTTGCACGAGTGGACTTTTTACGTGTACCCCCTTTTAAGACCTTGAAAAATCTGAAAAAAATAGGTCTTAAAAAGGAGGGAGTCTTAAATTTGGGGGTCTTAAAAGGGGGGTTCCACTGTATGACCGTTTTAACACCGCCGTTCTTTTGTCAGATTCCTCCTCCGCTGCCCAACCCGAAAAACATGCCGCAGACGTTTGCGTGTCGCACAGAGGACGAGCGTCGCAGGACACAGGACGTGTTTGAGCAGGAGTTCCAGCAGGCCCTGGTCACCATCAAGGACAAGATCTTCGAGACGGAGGGACCAGACATGAAGGAGACCATGATGGACCAGATCAGACAGTGGTTCATCGAGTGCAGGTAACTAACTAACGTTTTTAATAACTGTCAGAGGAAAACTGTGTTAATGTCTCTGAGTGCCTTCCAACCAAGTTTGTTTGACAGCTGAGTGAGTATGAAACAGCCCCTCTCCCCACCCCCACCAACCCCCCCCCCCCCCCCTCAAAAAACCCCAACCCAACAACAACCAAAACACAAACAAAATAATTCTTCAAAAGAAATTTTGCCAACCCGGCCCCCTTCCCCTCCAAATCCTGAATCTAAAACAAAACACAAAAAAACATCCTAGAATCCTACAGCCTTCAACGGTTAACTAATAACATTCACTCCTTGTGCAAGTTCATGTTGACATGCCAAGTGGAATTGACGCACTTTCAACATTTTAGAAAAACAGTTTACGTTTAAATAATGCTGTCTTGGTTTAATTACTCTCACACATTTTTTGAAACAAGTGTCACCTAACCTTTGTCTGTCTGTTCCTCTGTCTCTTACTTTCTTTCTTTATTTGGTGTTTAACGTCGTTTTCAACCACGAAGGTTATATCGCGACGATCTGTCTCTTAAGGCCCGTCCATACACTCCCGTATGACCCTGTCCACACTTGACTTATGCTCAAAACGGCCCACGTGGGAGCGCCGTAGCGTGCTGTGATCGCGAAGCGTTATTTGCAGAAGAATAGCGCGTGTTCTAATTTCTATGACACAGACATAGAACGACGGAAATTTGACCAATCAGAGCAAACCAGAGCGATGACGTCAGCTGCTCGCGGCGCGGCAGTCGAACGCAACTGAACCTTCTTGTCAGGTGACCCGCTCCACTGATATCGCGTTGTGAAAAAAATCGTCGATGTGTGGCCACTCGGCAAATCCCGCGCGACGCACAAAACGGCCTGCGGCGCATAGAGCGCAAAACGGCGGCCAAATGTGGTCCCCGCTTTACAGTCACCACCTCCCTCTCTTCCTCCCTCTCGGTAAGATGCAAAGCCTGTGGGGAAAATCAGGGCATATTTGATGTTTGTTTTCTTGATTACAGGCAGACTTAAGAATACAAATCGAAATAATAAACATCGCATATATACTGTGAAACCCCCTTTTAAGATCCCCCCCCCCCCCCCCCCCCACCCCCAATTTAAGACTTCCTCCCTAAGACCCTGTTTTCTCAGACTTTTTGTTCATAACAGACCTGTTTACCCTTACGATTTTGGCGTAATTTATTACGATTTTCTGAAAAAAAATACGCCATTCCGCTATCCGTGTCAAGACTACGATTTTCATAAATTATAAAAAAAATGTAAATTTTTTATTTTTTTTTAATTTTTTTTTATTTTTTATTTTATCTATTCACATGTTTGGCATTGTTTTTTTCAATGGCAAAATGGGGTGAAAAAGCACAGGACTGACCTGAGATCATGTCTGTCTGATGAGACGCTGGAGAGCCTTATTCTAGTGGTAAAGTCTCGCCCTCACTCATTCGGCAAGCGCAAGTACAGTAGAGAAGCGCTTGACACACTGAAAAAGGCCTACTACGAGCAAAAGAAAAAGAATCAGTGATGCATGTGCTTTTGATGTGATCTTCTTTGAAATTATGATGACTACAAAAACTGACTGATGTGTGAATGATGGATATATGTGCATGATTGCGTTTCGCAGACACAGTTGTCATTTGCGTTGCTGGATGATTACTATTTTTGTGCCAGGAATACTATTTTTGGGGCTGAGCATTACTCCAAAACACTTATGGGGGTAAACAGGTCTGTCATAAGGTCTGTAAAATTACCCCTATTTTTTTTTCTTCTTCTTCTTCTGCGTTCGTGGGCTGAAACTCCCACGAAACCACGAGTGGAATTTTACGTGTACATGTATGACCGTTTTTACCCCGCCATTTAGGCAGCCATACGCCGCTTTCGGAAGAAGCATGCTGAGTATTTTCGTGTTTCTATAACCCACCGAACTCTGACATGGATTACAGGATCTTTTTCATGCGCACTTGGTCTTGTGCTTGCGTGTACGCACGGGGGTGTTCGGACACCGAGGAGAGTCTGCACACAAAGTTGACTGAGAAATAAATCTCTCGCCGAATGTGAGGACGAACTCACGCTGACAGCGGCCAACTGGATACAAATCCAGCGCGCTACCGACTGAGCTACATCCCCGCCCACCCCTATTTTAAGACTCCCTCCCATTTAACCTTTTAAGACCTGATTTTCTCAGATTTTGTTGAGGTCTTTAAAGGGGGGTTCCACTGTATCAGGCATTATGGTTTTTGTTTGCAGAGACGCTACAGGCAAGTTCCCAGAATTCCCTGATGAAGATGATGGCGGCTCGGAGGTCATCTTCAAAGAAAAAGACCCCGAGGAGTTAGAGAGAGAACTGAGGGAAAAGGTCTGTTGATGATTTTATCATGGCTTATTTATTGTCAATTTTTTTGTAATGCCTGTCATATTGTTTATTGTTGTTTGTCGTTGCTGTTGTGAGATGTTTGAGAAAGAACTGAAAAAGAATTAATGTGTGTAAAAAGTTCATCATAGTTTGCTTTCTTGGTTTCTTCGTTGTTTTATTGCCTAATCAGATTAATAATTGTTGTTGTTGTTGTTGTTGTTGTTGTTGTTGTTGTTGTTGTTGTTGTTGTTGTTGTTGTTGTTGTTGTATATGTTGTTGTTGTAACATTGTTGTTTAAACAGTTGTTGTTGTAATTGTTGTTGTTGTTTTCGTTGGTGTTGTTTAGTTGTTGTGAGGGGTTGGAGAAAAAAAGTGCTGAACCTGAAAAATGTGATGGGCATGGCTTAATTGTTTACTATACTTGGTATGTCTTTTCTTTGTTTCAATTCATTGCCTGTCATACTGTTGAAAATAGTTGTTCTTGTGGAATATTGTTCTTGTTGTCATTCATATTGCTCTAAATGGCTGCAAGGCGTACTTGGAGAGAAAACGGAAAGAGAAGCTTAAGGTTTGTCAATATTTCACGCATTGGTGTTGATTTGACAGGGGGGGGGGGGGGGGGGGGGTGTCTATAATAGTTATGCATGATGTAGTGTCCTTATTCCCTGGTTTGATCACTGGGGCAAAAAAAAGTCTCGGTGATTCATGCAACTGCACATCTCTTGGCTTATCGTAGCGCCTGACTTAGTTTCACATACTACTAACAGTTACATCGCATCATGTAGGCTAGATCGAGTGCTGAGAGAGAAAAAAAGTGTTGATGGTCCACTAACAGTACTAACTATCACAACTACTTGTTCATTTAAATAAATAGATTAAAAATAAAAATTGTCTTTAAGTTTAACATATTTGTAGTCACAGCTTTTTGGCATTTGTGATCCCAGGAATCACACTCTTTAAAAGGAAATTGTAAATAAAATGAAAAATCATGAACATTAGATTTTCTTGAAAATTTGTTCTGTGTATGATGGAAAAATATGGAGTTATCAATGAAGTTGTGTTGTTTTCCATTTTGATGCAATGTTGGCCACTAAACAGAAAAATATCTTTTAATTCTATTTTATTTTTGTTTGAATATATAACACGGTGATGCACGCACACACTAAGTAGCGCTGATGGGGTCTATGTCGACCAAAAGAGTGGGATTCCCTGTAGGTGGAGTTCCTGGAGGGGGATTCCCTGTATACAGGGAATCCCACAGGGTCGAGTTTTTCAATAAAACTTGCAAACCATACTCAAATTTCTAAGAAATATCAAAATGATTGAAAAACATCAAATTCTACCGATGTCACCAAGCATCACGTGACTTTCAGCGATATCAGCGACACGCTACAGGAACTAAATCCTGTGGTATTCCCTGTATACAGGGAATCCCCCTCCAGGAACTCCACCTACAGGGAATCCCACTCTTTTGGTCGACATAGACCCCATCAGCCTGAGTAGCGCTCCCTTCACACATACTGTCAGGAAGGATTTTCGGCTTTTCTTGTCAAACGAATACTAAACTTGTGAAATAATTGCCTATACATGTTCTTGCAGAGGACAGTTATATTTCCCTTTACTCAACCAAAATGTCTTCTCACCAGACATTGTCAAAATCAACTGAATTCAGGTCCAATGCAGCTTATGCTAATCAACTTGAAACCATGGAATATCATAGGGTTTGTACGAACTGAAGGAGTTAACCATGAAAAAAGACACAACAAAGCACCTTGCTCAGGTTTTGGGTTTGTCTTGTTTCGCTGATTATATTGATGCTGTTAATTATTGCTGATGCTGTAACCACTGGATCAGTTTAGTTTAATTACGGTAATGGCCTTTGGTGACTCACTAACCTCTGAATTTCAGGAAAATGAAAAAGGGAAGGACAAAGGAAAGGGAGACAAGAAAAAGGACAAGAAAAAGGACAAGAAAAAGGACAAGAAAGACAAGAAAGGGAAGGGGAAAGACGTTGATGATGTAAGGAATGAATTGGTCTTTGAAACTCATGTTTGTTTTCTGCTATTAACTTTTGAACACTTTTCAGACCTTGGAACCTGTACGATTTTGCTGTATTTTGTACATGATGGTTGTCTAGAATACGATCAGTACGGTCAGTGGAAAAAAATATGACGAGAAATATTCCCAGACTACTTTTCTTCACAAGACAGTGCTTCCCGAAGCCGATCCAGTGTTTTGACACCATGATTACAGTTATTGTCAGTAAACTTTGAAAAAGAATTTGTTTTAAAGGTATTGGTAAACTTAGTAAACGGCACAATGGACGCGTGTGAAGCATGTTTGAATCATGGATGTTCAAATTCTGTGTGGAGTACGCTTATTTTTTCTGAAAATACACCAAGTTTGTTTGAGAATACTCCAAGTGCAAAACAGGGGCTCCCAGGTCTGGCTTTGTTTCATTGTCTGCGTCACACAAACAAAAAGACGGGACTGTATGTTGGTGTTGTAAATCTTAAAGTCTGTATTATGTTGCTGATGTTTTATAGAAGATCCATCTAGAGTAACATAATTAAGATATGATTTAATTGTATTTGATTTAAAGATGTGCATGCATGTACGTGAATAAGCAGTAGGCTGTTGTGCAGTTTTATGACCAAGTGAATGCAGTGTGTCGAGTTTCACAGATGTCTTACAAGTTTTGAAGAGTCTCTTGTAATCTTATATGAGCACAAATATTACTTTGTTTCTTTTTCTCCCGTCATACAGATATGTTCTGGTCTAGCTAACCAAATGTTTATTTGTTGGTGAATGCATGCAGCTTATGAACTTTTTCTTCTTTTCTGACGGATAGGAGGAGGATGAAGGCTGGAGGATGGGTCCGTCCAACTTTGTCCCTGCCGTCAACGAAGCTTCCGGAAATTACAAAGGTAATGTGACAGGGAGACGCAGTACTCCCCCTTTCACGGCAGAGTTGTCTGCATGGACAGAGTTGTCTCCCTGCCTTGAGCTTCAGCTATTTATAGTAGATTAACTTTTCTGGTAGGTCGGGAGACACTAGGACACCAGTGAGATGTAAGAGGTTTTTTTCTCAAGAATTTTGTCTCACTTTCAAAAGCAGCTGGAGTTTTAAGGTTTTCTCACAGACGAAAATCCGTTTTTTTGAAAATTCTGGAGCAAGGCCATTTTGCTTATGAGAGGTCAGCCACCTTTTGACCATGCCTGAGAGGGACGGTTGTGTAAATTTCGGTGCCAATGTTGTAGAGGGGGGGGAAGGATGTCATGTCATACTGGTGAATGTGGCATCTTAAGTGCTGTGTATTTAGCCTTCCTTATTCCCCCCTCTGCTTCTTTACCTCTGTAAACTTGTAGGGGTAGTTATTTTTCGATAATGACCCAGCAACCAAACAAATAACGACCCAGCAACAGCCTGAATCCTCGATAGTGCAATGGGTTGAGAAGTTGTTCTGATTCGGTACTACTTTTTGCGACTGAAAAGTTCCGAACGCTCTAATGTACAAAGTATACATCTCTGGAGCAAACAATACAAACATACCGCATTTAAATTAACAACTACAGGCCTGAACACATGAATCTCCATGTAAAATCCATGAGTTCGGTTGTTTTCTGAATCTAGATCTGCCGTGCTCAGACGTTCATCACAAGCAATTTCCTGCAAGGCAAGTAACTCATACTTTGTCTAGCGACAAGAGTAGTTCCCCTTCATTTCACTCAGTTTCTTCGACAACAGACTGCAATCCGACAGTCAGTTTTCAACAATATTTCATTTAATAAACAGATCACACGCAACCAAATGCACACATCTCATCAATTTAAACAACATAAAGCGGTTTCATACACTATTTTCCCCAGAAAACTGAACTTCATACAGTTTTTAACGTTGGAACACGGGTGCAAAAGTTCGTCTGCTAGTCCCACTTGACGAAAGAACATTATCATTAGCGATACCAAAACATATACAGAACACACAATATCTGCCTTTACCGCCACAGCAGAATAACAGCATATCTGTGTACTTGATTTTAGTCCAAAATAGGAAAACTGACAAGAAGTGTTAACAGAATGGAATGATTTGCACGGAACTATATACAACCGCGCATTAATCGATCGCCTGCACAGGTTGACTGGTTGAGTGAATAGGATTCGATCAAACTTTCGCAAAAAAACTCCTCTTTTCTTTGAATAACTGAAGAAAGGAGGAATAAAGAGGTTACACACCTCGTCTCAGTGATTATAAAAAATAATGGTCTCAGTTCGCGGTCATGAAAAATGCGAGCTTTGATCCGCTAACTTCGACCATTATTTTTAATAATCACTGAGACTCAGCATGTAACCTCTACTTATATACCCCACTTTCAGGGATTCAGAGACCTTCAGTGGTAGAGAAAATTTGCATTCCTGATCTATGATAGATTGAGTCCTTTAGAAAGTTGGCAACTAAAACAAACTTGCTTGAAACCTATTTCTCTCTTAATTCAAGCTATGATTCAACAATCATTTGCGAATTTTAACTCCTAAAATGATGAATTATTATTCATCTATTGACTACGTCACTACGTAGTCACGTGAGTATTGTGCGCGCATGAGCAAGAAGTCAATTGGCGGTAAGAGCTTGAAGGTAATGGACGAGCTGTTCCACACCATGGATTAAATCGTGGTTCATCGAACTGGTTTTGTGCAGGACTAATTCTTTTTCGACTGCAAAGTGTTTGTGTATTAACGTTTTGTGTTTGGAATTCGTTTGTACGGTGAGTTGCCCCTTTTTTCATAAATGACAGTGATTTAAATCGTTGAGGGCTTGTGACCGGTTCCACCTGTGTTGTGTGTCGGAAATGAATGATAATGAGAAAGCCGGGCCTGCTGAGTCAGGAGATAGACCTAATCCGAAGCCTAGCTCGGAACAAGCGAATCAACAAATTATCCAAGATTTGATGCAACAATTAGATGCCAAGTGGGAAAAGAAGTTCGCTGCCCTCTCGAACCCCACGCTGCTGAGCCAGCAAAGTAGGTTACAGGCACAGACAGGCCCTGAGTTGGTCGAATCACAGTCTGAAAAGCCTCAAGGTTGCAAAAGAAAGGGGGCTAGTGCTCCTAATGCAAAGAAGGGCAAGACGCTCATGAAAAAGCGCAAGGTCGAATCGAATCAGCCTGAGAGCAATGGGGATTCTGAATCTGATAGTCATTATCGCTCAGACTCGTCTGATGGAGAAATCCTTGTTGAGGATGACGTACTCTCGATAGTCTGTTCGGACGAAGATTTGATGAAAGAAATTGATGGTGAGCTAGACCGAGAAGAAATCACTGCTGACGCAGTAGCCTCCTCAATGGCGGATTTGATTGATAAACGGTTTGCCAAAGGACTGGGCGAAGAAAAGTTCGCTGAGAGGATAGATCTATACCCAAGGCCCATCAACTGTCAGAAGTTGCAAGTGCCAAAAGTAAACACTGAAGTGTGGAAACTGTTGCCCGTGAACGCAAAAAAGGCGGACCTGAAGCTAGCCTCTATCCAACGCGCTGTGATAAAAGCCGCGACTGCAGTGACGTCATCCACGCAGGCACTTTTTAAAGCGCAGAGAGAAAAGTCAATGAAAGACGGGAAAACCGGTAAAGCCATTGTCAAAGCTAACTCGGATGCTCTCGCTATGCTTGGGCATGCCAGCAGAGAGCTCTCCCTAAGACGTCGCTATGCGCTACGCCCACACCTCCCAAAACACATGATAGGGCTGTGTTCGGACTCGGTGCCAATTAGCAGCCAACAGTTGTTCGGTGACAATTTGTCAAACTCGCTAAAGGAGGCCAAAGAGCTCGACAGATATGCACAGAGTACAGGTGCGAATGTGGATAGACGAGGGTTCAACTTCAAACCGTGGAAAAACAATGGTCGAAAGTCTTTTTTAGGCATGAGACAGCCGCAGTGGCAGAACAGATTTCAGAGTCAGAAGAGGCAGTTTGGGGGAAAGAACAGTCAGAGAGCGCAGTTCCCCAGGAGAAACTAAATGACGATGCTGTCACTTCTCAGGTGAGAGAACTATCTGTATGTCTCTCCTCTTTGCTCACAGATATAAAGATGGAGACCTCTCTCTTTCAAGGTGGTAGAATAAAGCAGTTCTTGGATATCTGGAAATCATTAACCTCAGATCCTGAAATCATTCAAACCGTGTCTGGTGTTCACCTTGAGTTTAATAAATCTAGATCAACACCTAGATCTAGTCCATTTAAAAACCAACCTTTGTTGAACAAACAGGAAGTAAAAGTAATTGATTCAGAGATTCAAAAGCTGAGTGCAAAAGGAGTGATAGAGCAGTGCGAATTTGAACCGGGGCAGTTTGTTTCACCTGTTTTTACACGGCCAAAGAAAGATGGCACACACAGGATGATTCTTAACCTAAAGTGTTTGAACAGAGACATAGCTTACCATCATTTTAAGATGGAAACGCTACAAGCTGCTGCGTTGAAATTGGTGACGCAAGACTGTTTCATGGCTTCCATAGACCTGAAGGATGCATACTATTCTGTACCAATCTTTGAAGGCCACAAAAAGTTTTTGAGGTTTGAATGGGATGGTAAGATGTGGCAGTTTAATTGCATGCCAAATGGTCTCGCACTTGCTCCACGCAAATTTACAAAATTGTTGAAGCCTGTGTTTGCTACCTTGAGAGAGAAAGGTCATCTGTCCACCGTTTTTCTGGATGATTCTCTGTTACTTGCTGAGACAAGACTAGCATGTATGCAAAATGTGATTGATACAGTGCAACTATTGCGATCAGTTGGTTTCATTGTTCACCCAGGAAAGTCAGTGCTTGAGCCCAGCCATTGTGTTCAGTATCTTGGGGTAATCATAGATTCAAAGCAGATGATTACCACTCTTACACCTGATAGGAGTGCAGACCTGCTTTCGTGTTGTAAGACTGCAATGTCCAAACTCTCAATGACAATACGATACTTAGCCAAAGTCATAGGGAAAATTGTAGCGGCATTCCCTGCAGTGAAATAGGCCTCTGCTCAACAATCTCCTGATCCAGGAACCAGTGGAGATGGAAGGGAAGGAACTCTTGACACTACCTTCTCACCCGGGCAAACTGCACCCTCTTCATCGTTCCCTTCGACTTCTGGTATGCAATGTATCAGGGAACGCTATCTCCAGGAAGGCTTCTCACAACGTGCTGCAGACCTGATGATTCAGTCTTTCAGATCATCGACTCAAGCTGTGTATAACTGCTATATTTCAAAATGGCGATCTTATGCTTCAGAGAATAGTTTTGATGCTGACATAGCTTCACCTGCAAGAGTAGCTAACTTTCTTGCTTCGCTGTTTGACGCTGGAGCAGGTTATAGTACTGTCAATTCTGCCCGTAGTGCGTTGTCAGCTTACTTACCCATGCTATCGGGTCAGACGATAGGAAGTCATCCAGTTGTGTGCAGAGTGATTAAAGGTGTTTTTGAAGAAAGACCTTCTTTCCCTAAGTATACTGACACCTGGAATGTGAATGTTGTATTAGACTATTTTGACAAGCTTCATCAACTGCATGAACTTTCTTTGAAGGAACTGACACTGAAAACGTGTATGTTAGTAGCTTTAGTCACAGGTCAAAGGGGACATGCTCTACATTCTTTAATGGTGGATGATATCAGAGTTTTTGATCAGAAGTGTGTGATAGTGTTTTCAAGCAAGCATAAGACTACTAAACCTGGGTTTCACACAGAACCTGCTGAAATACTCGAATTCACAGATAATGAGAAACTCTGTCCTGTACGTCACTTGAAGAAATATTTGACTGTAACTAAGCCCTTAAGGAAAGGGAAGCAACTCTTCATCAGTTATTCAAAACCTCATTGTGCTGTAGGAAAACAGACTTTTTCCAGGTGGATCAAAGCTGTGTTACGGAGTGCTGGCATAGACACAAAGAAATACACAGCACATTCCACACGAAGTGCGAGTTGTAGTGCAGCAGAAAAGAGAGGTGTGCCCTTGAAAACTATACTCAAAGCTGGTAGTTGGGCAAGTGACAGAGTGTTTGTTAAGTTCTACAAGAAAGATGTTTCTGTTTCAAATTTTGGTCAGATAATTCTTGATGGTTACTTTGAGAATAAAAGTTAGAACTCTTTAATTGTCTGATTGAGTGTGAGTTCACATAGACTGTTTCTGAAGTCTCACGTGACTACGTAGTGACGTAGTCAATAGATGAATAATAATTAGAAAATTAAACTAGACTTACGCTAGGAAGTTGAAGTTTAATTGAAATTATTAAGAGTCTATTGACAGGAACGGAGGAGTTACGTCCCTCCCTTGTCAGTAGATTTATGATGATTCAATAAACTGACCCTCCCTATAAGTCGTCAGTCTAGTGACCACACACAGCTCTTAACATTGACTTCTTGCTCATGCGCGCACAATACTCACGTAACTCCTCCGTTCCTGTCAATAGACTCTTAATAATTTCAATTAAACTTCAACTTCCTAGCGTAAGTCTAGTTTAATTTTCTAATTAAAAAGCAGCATCAGAAGATTGCATGTGCATGGCAAGGGATATAACTCTGGAGGTTTCTGTTTTTGTCTAAACCTTCTTCTTTTTAACCTGAGGAGTAATAGCCCTTTGAAGGTATTCAATTGAAACAAACTCAGTGACTTGAAACTTGTTTCTCATTTGGTTGAAGCTATATATGGTTCAACAATTATTTGAGAATTTACCTCCTGCAATGATAAATTCATAAGCTTCAAGTAAAAAAGTTGTAATACAAGGGAGGTGACTGTAATTTCCTGTGTTTGTGAAAAACTTTTTGTTAGCATGGTGACCCTCCAGCAAGGGCACTGCCCCTGCACCCTGCCGGGGCCTTGACGGCCCCTGGACCCCGGCCTTTTCATTTTTTTCATTTTTCAGCAGCTGCACCCATATGGCCATGCTATATAAATGTCCATTATTATTATTATTATCAAAAAACAAAAAACCTTAAAAATTTAGATAGGAGGTTTGTGAATTACAGTGTCAGCCACAATATATACCACTCTTAATCCAAACAACAAAGTGACTGTGTTGAGATAAACAAAGGTAAAAAACAAAAGAATTCTGTACTCACTGATACAAGGACAGCACAATACTATAGGAATTTATTCCCCATCAAATGTGTGATTGGTGATTGGTGATTGGTGATTGGTGCAGAGGTTTGGCACACCCGCAATGAGGATGATAACTTCTCCCAGAAGCACGACTCGGAGCTGATTAAGGAAGAGAAGCGCAAGGAGGTGGAGACGGAGATTCGCATCCAGGTGGATGAGCTGATGAGGACGGAGCTGCAGAACCTGAAAGCGGTCAGTACCGGACATGGTCGTTAACTTTTCGCTGCCAGAGAAATTTAAGTTTTGCTCCCTCACAGCAAGGCCATTGGGGGCATGTTCCTTGGGAGCATATCGCCTTTGATTTTCATCAACCTCCAGTCGATAAAGATGAAACCAGAGACGATATGCCCCCCTCGGACCAACAAAAAAAGCTGGTCTGTCAACAAGCCATCAAGCATCTTATATTGTTGTGATGCTGTATGTCATCTTGCTGCAGCTGGAATAAGACACATCTTTGTGTTGCTTTAATTGTGTCATCTTGCTGCAGCTGGAACAAGACACATCGTTGTGTCGCTTTGTGTGTGTGTGTTATCTTGCTGCAGCTGGAATAAGACACACTGTTGTGATGCTTTGTGTGTCATTTTGCTGCAGCTGGAATAAGACACATCGGTGTGTTGCTTTGTGTGTGTGTTATCTTGCTGCAGCTGGAATAAGACACATCGTTGTGTTGCTTTAATTGTGTCATCTTGCTGCAGCTGGAATAAGACACATTGTTGTGTTGCTTTAATTGTGTCATCTTGCTGCAGCTGGAACAAGACACATCGTTGTGTCGCTTTGTGTGTGTGTGTTATCTTGCTGCAGCTGGAATAAGACACGCCATTGTGTTACCTTGTGTGTGTTTTATCTTGCTGCAGCTGGAATAGCCCGTACGAAACGTTCTTATAAGAAATTGGACCCAATTTCATATAAGATTCTTATAAGAGTCTTGTATGACAATTTCATATATGTGGCTTATAGGTATTTTAAATGCAAATGAGGTAAATTCTTATAAGAAACTTATATGAATCATATATGAACCTATAACCTGAGCTCATATAGGTCTCTTATATGAATCTTATATTCTCTTATAAGAAAGCTATAGGTCTCTTATATGAAATGTTCATATATGAGACTTATAAGAATCTTATATGAAACCTACATCTCCCTTATAGGATTCTTATATGTCTCATATATGATATTTATATGTCTCATACTAGACACACGACCTTGACCTACATTTGTGTTTACAAGGGAAATAACACCTGCTTAACCCAATTTAACTGTCTTGACTTTGAATTATAATGAATCCAACTGCAAAATACCTTTTGGTTCAGTATATATATATACATATCTTTACTGAAGTTGTGTTTATTTTGAGGGCAAAAACAAACAGATCTCTAAATCACTGGTCACAAGAAGAGGAGTAAGACATGCATTGTCCTCTTCAAATCCAATACTTTGAAACTTGAAATTATGAACAAGAAACAACAAACAAGTTACAGCCACAAATAATTTTCTTGAATATGCACAGCTGTCACAGTTTCTTGTTGCTTGAACCAAAGTAGTGCTGGTAAACATGATTTGATCACCTGATGCAGAACCAGAACTGTAAAGTAAAACAAATAATGGAGGGAAATTCTGGATTTTGAATAAAAACACAAACCTGTCAGTGTCAAGCTGTTGGGTTGGTTGGGCTGCCAGCCACCCACAAACATCAGCATGACATAAACATTCTCTTCACATATTCATACATCAAGTCCAATTATTTCTGTAAGAACTTTGCATTTTAGTCCTGCTCTTTCACTGATTTTCTGCTAAACATCCTCACAGAGCTGCTGTCACAAAGATGGCCGTTCAGTCAGGGGGAGATAATGCTCAAGGCAAACCATCCACTTCCTGTTCATATATGAAACATATATGAAAGCCAGTATTGCCAGTAATTCAGCATTGTCCAATATTTTTTCTAAGTCCTGAATTCTCCTATGCAGAAACTAAGTGATGATTCATATAAGAGTCATATAAGATTCATATAAGAAACATATAAGAGAACTATAGGTTTCTGGAAGTGCAGGTTCTCATATATGATTCATATATGATTCTTATATGAATTGGGGTCTTTTTCATATAAGAGACTTATAAGAAACCTATTCCTA